>NW_025932880.1:0-826 GCF_000764305.2 Hyalella azteca
TCGAACTGATGATGGAGCTGGACTCCGAAACGTTTTCAATATCGATATGGTGAATTTTCTTGGCGTTTTCTTTGCTTTTAAATTCCTTATCAAATGAAAACAATCGTATCAAATGAGAGTGAAACGTATCAAATACTCAAATAGAATTTTCTAATTTTTCACGTTGTTCTCCGTACCTATGAATGAATATACTGAATGAGAGGATCACTGATCTATAATATACAGTCATATATAAGGGATACTCAGTAAAAACTACGTAATTGTGCTGAAAATCAGCCTAAGACATCATTATTCATACAGGTATATACTGACACGCATACAAGCACGCAGGCACGTAGGTATGTTCATTACATTTGTCGAATAAGTGATTGAGTTGTTCCTCTTTGGTATGCATGCCATGTTAAACATAATTAAGCTGCCTGTCAGACATTAGAGGTTGAAACAACGGCGACGAAAAGTTGTTTCGGCGAAATCAGCTCGCGATGGACGTAGTTTTACAGCGTTTTGTTTGCCTGGTGAGTCGTAAGTTCTGGAGCCATACTTTCAAAACTTGCTAAGTGAACGTAAGTACTTACGCTTTATTTTCTTGTCTATGATTGGTGGATTTTGCTCGAAAGTCCGTCAATGATTGGCTGATGAACTTACGATCTCTTAACTTTTTTTGAAAGTATGGCCCCTGGTCTAGATGTATGAGCGAGATTAGCAAGGAGAACTGAGGCCGAGATGGCGATATTTTCACGCCGTCTCAGTGTTCTTTTTCACACATAACTTATCTGTGGGAAGACATTATCTTGTTGTCACCAGTACGCTGCTTTTCACACATTAT
>NW_025932881.1:0-1226 GCF_000764305.2 Hyalella azteca
TGCTTGCTGGTACTCACTGGTGCTTGCTGGTACTCACTGGTGCTTGCTGGTACTCACTGGTGCTTGCTGGTACTCAGTAGTGCTTGCTGGTACTCACTGGTGCTTACTGGTACTCACTGGTGCTTGCTGCTGCTTGCACCATAGGGACATGGTATACAGACTAACACGCGATGTGAGTCGACACCAATAATGTGAGTTTTTAGAAAGGATTCTCCCCGTGACTCGTGATAAAAGACTCATTGACTCACTTGGCCATCATATTACTTTAATACCTACGCTGACTCATGATGTGATGACACACACACTTACTGATTCATCACATCAGCCGTGTACTCACAATGCTTCTCATCACTCCAGTCCCCGCAGTTGTTCCAGCCGCTGCATTCCCAACGCTTGTGGATGCATCTGCCGTCGCTGCACCTGAAGTGTTCGCCGGTGCAGCCTGCGATAAATCAAAGCCGTGAATGGCGAGTTGCGGTGATATTATAATCCCGTGGATAAATATTTTCTGAGTTATTCTGTAATTACAGCAAAATATTGTCAAGCTAATTAAATTTGTAAAATTTGTGATATATTTTGAGAGAAAGGAAGTCATATAACGTACTATTACTATATTATAATCCCATTGAGCTATTAATTTAATACCAACGCCGACTTATGATGTGATATCACACACCCTTAGTGAATCATTACGTCAGCTAAGGAATAATTAAATAATTTTAATAATAAAATAATTGAATAATATTAAAATTAAAATAGTATTAAAATTAAATAATATTAACAATAAAATAATTTTAATAAACTTATTTCCACATAAATATTTTATGCAGGTTGATTATGTTTCCTGAAGGCGAGGCGAGGAAGAATGTGCAGTGGTAATAATGTGATGAATGTGTTATTTATGACATCACAGAGGGGGTTTCAAAAAGTTTCAATATGCAATGTGTTCAGCGGGCCCAAAACTTCCTGTGGAAAGAAAATTCAGGCCCCAGAAGAGTTTAAACTCGATAGCTCGACTTTAGTCATAGCATGCTTGCTAATGGACGTTAGCAAGCATGCTAACGTCCATTATTATTATTATAACGTCCATGCTAATTAGTAATGGACGTTGATAGCGAAACGTTTTAACTGAATGTTAAGAGCAGAAACAGATCCTCATATCAACTCGAAATAAAAGACAGTAGAATTGCGCGGAAGCGTTTGACTCATCAGGCAACTCACAGTCG
>NW_025932882.1:0-286 GCF_000764305.2 Hyalella azteca
GTGGGGCGACCCAAAATGGAGCCTAAATTTCGAACGGCTATAAACCCTTTGAAAACTTTATGACCCTTTTAAGGGCTACGTGAACCCTCTGGGCTATATGAACTACATGCGTTTTTACCTAAACTCAGATAAATTGTTGGAACATTATCCATACATTTGCCCTTTTGCGGTTCAAACTGACCCAGTTTGGTCCGACAAAAGGGCTTATTAGTTCTTCGTCCGCTCTCTGCTCGAGCTACGGTAATAAAATGGGTCATTCTTCGGGCAATATTACCCATCAATTTTT
>NW_025932883.1:0-7964 GCF_000764305.2 Hyalella azteca
ACATAACAAATAGAATCTAAATACCAAAAATCTCAATAATAGGTACCGTCAAACAGGGTAATAAGTGACTGTTTTGAGCATTTTTTGTTAATAACTTCTTACCATGAAACATTTCATAAGCAAGTTTAGGCTCATTTTATAGTTCTTTGCAAGGGCTATCAAATGGCATCTTCTTAACCCATTAATGCCGAGTGGTTCCATTTTGAACCAGCGGGAAAAATGATTTCATGATAAAATTTCATGATCAAATAAATATAGAAGTGGATGTGTAGGTTTGATACACATCTTGTACATGTTCTGGCAAAGTTTGGTTCTGCTGCACTGACTACTCCCTGTTCAGTTAACATTCAAAGATTATAAGAACCAAGTGTCAGACAGGACGGCTTGATATTGCGGAGAAAAGTTAGTAATTTGTCATAAAATATATTATATATGAGTTAGATACAGAATTTGATCGATAAAGCGAGTACTTTTAATGCTGTATATGGTTTTATTCCTAATGCCTGGTTCCTAATGGGACCAAGCTAAAATTTTTCACATACAACGAAAAATTAATATTGGAACATATTTTTCATTTATTACTGTCAAAAGTGATAATAGTATCAAAGGAAACCAAAGAAAATTTCAGAAAATAATTCTCAGAATTAATGGGTTAATAATTCCATATGCTATTTGTAAGGTGCCAGATGATTTGTAAGGCCATGTTGAGCGAAGTAAATGTACTAAAAATTCTTTGTTGTTAATCAATTTTTTTAATAACAGGAACCTTTGCTAACTGAGGTTAAACTGTAGATGCGTTTTTAGGAGTGTCCCTTATTACCCTGGGGGGTGTCCCTTATTACGCTGTTGTGAGGAAATGGCTGCCATTTTTTGGAACGAGATAGGCAAATTTCATCAATTGCATTTTCAAGGCAACACCTGTGTGCAACTCTTATGCAAGTGAAATTTTTCAATATGGCAAATATATATATACATTTTTTTTGCTTCAGACCTTAGTAGAGGTACTTTACCAAAATCTCACTTTTCACATTTTTTTTTCCACGATTTTTAGAGATAGTAAATGAATGATTTCTAAACTAGCTTTATACATAATAAATATTTAAAATGTTGAAGTTTATGCCATTATTTTTTAGTTTTGCAATATTTTGATTAGTTTAGCTGCTACATCATTTCTATGAAATGTGGGATGCGCATCCCGATTTACCCTGCCCATACCTTATAACCATGTACCATATAACTGTATGTATAACAGTGTATATGGATGGCTAAAAAGGGCAGTTATTGCCTTCAAGAATGGCCAAGGTGGTGTTTACCACATTGGGTCTTTTTTTCGAATGAAATTTTTTAATACAGTGAATATTTTTTACTACAGACTTTGCCACTTTTACTGTTACCTAAATAAAAAACAAATTGGTGGCCACTTCTGCAAGATGGGGTATCAAGGGACAACCCCCTTGGGTGTCTGCATTCACAGTAGAACCTTGGCTAGCAGAAGCTCTATTCAACAAAAAAAATTTGGTTAATGACAAAGAATTTTCTATTAAATTTACCTATCTCAGCAAAATTTAACTTGACAAAAAATAAATGCATAATCAGTCATCACAAAATTGTGCATAGAATGTCATAGATAGAATTGTGCACTGGGCAACATAGAATGAAAAGTAATTAACCTAAACTATGATATATTTCCCAAAAAATATGATGGTTATCAACTTGTCAATAAAATATTTCTTTTTGTTTCAGGTAGTATGTTTTTACGATCTTTTTGTGTTATAGGTAGTGAATTCATTCACTTGACCCAATGAAAATGGTGCAAAATTAAAAGCCCAGTCCTGTAAGCTACAGAGGAAATGCTATACAGCTGCTGATATGAAGCTTGCAGTGACAAGGTCATTGTCAATGGCAAGGAAGATTTTTTTTTTAAAGTGTTAGGTATAGAATGGCAATAATAGTTTTTGGTAATGAAAAATAGATATGGCAAGATCACCAATAAAAGGAAACAAGTACAAATTGCAGAAAACGTGATTTATGCAATACGTATCTACATCAGGCACGGAATATATCTACTTGGCAAGCCGCGACTGGATTTTTCAAGCCGTGGTCTTATGGGTTTGCCAGCTGTGATTCTTTGAGCCCCGATTCCAATTCTTTGAGCTGTGAATTCCATATCTCAGCCATGAAAAGCCATTTACAAGCCGCAAACTTATTTACAAAATCCCGTGCATGTGTAGCCCCAAATCTCTAATTTTGATCTATTAATATATTTGATGTGGATTAATATATATATTTGATGTGTTACCTCCTATCTATTAATAACATTTGTCTTCACTTAACACATTAAGTGCGACATGACCCACTGGTGGGTTCTAGCCAATATCCCTCTGCTGCGAAATGACCCACCTGTGGGTCATTTATAAAAATAATACCAAATATGGATAAGAGCCCATAAAATTAGTTTTATTGAAATATATGGCACAGTTGTGGTAATATCATTAAATAAAGGTTTGAAACAACAGAAAATGAGTTTTACTAATTATTATAAGTACCTACCAAATAAAACATAGTTCTTATTTCCAGTTGCAAGGTTTTAATTTGAGGAAAATACCCACAAATTAGTGATGGTGGTTTGAACCGAAACATGACCAGTACATAAAAATGGTTTTCCAGAGCATCCTTTGCAAAATTTTGACCCCTTTTGGCCTTTCTTTCTGCAACTTTTGATTCTTCTGACTGGGATTTATCATTTTATAGACTCCCACACAGCACTTTCTTGTCTTGCCTTTCAAGCCAGGAGCTTTGTAAGAGCGATGGGCACTTGTCTTGCTGCCTGTTTTTTAGAAGGTTCATACATCGGATATCCATAAAGGAGTGAAAAAATAAGAGATTCTCTGAATTTTATGATTGTCTATTTGTGCCGCCCGCTGCAGTATTTCTTGAAGATTTGGAGGATTAGGAGGAGGAGGGCATTGGAGGGCCCGAATAATTGAAATCAAGGTTCCCCAGTGAAATAATAAATCTGTCTCTGACCACTATCTCATGGACACATTTTCTCTCAAATAGAGCACTTTTTGACCAGTAAGAATGGAATACTGAGGATTCAGTCCCATGTACAGGATGATTTCTACAAATTTTTTTTATTTCTGTAGAATCAGTTGGTTTCCAGCAATTCAGTCTTGAGTTCCTTGTTAGATTTTGTTGTGCTCACAAATACTCAGCATAATTATTTGTTTCATGAACTATCAATTCTATGATTGAATTGGTCAAAAAAAGGGAGTAAACATCAATAGGCCAGATTTTCCCTTTATGAGAAGGGTTAGGTGCAATTGACAGTTCTTCCTTACTGGAAAACGGAAACTTTCTTTCATTTGAGCTGACACTTAGCCACACACTTTGCTCTGCCAGACCTTCTATTGCTTGAATATCATTTCTGTTGTTGTCATCACTAATTTCACCATCTAACTCACTTTCCTCACTCAACTCATCACACTCTGAACCATTGGTCCCCTCTGGTGAGAACGTGTTATCTGATGGAATGGAATCAATACTGTCGGAAGAAGGTTCATGACGTTCTTTCTCTTAGAACCACTATAAAAACTAGACGTTTCCATCATGTACGGTCTGAAAATACACAAGAGTGAGTTGTGAAATAAGAAAATATGGCAAAATAAATTCATCAGCAAATTGTCGCATGACCCATATGTGGGTCATGCCGCAGTGACATGATAAATCTCACTCTACTGCGAAACGACCCACATGTGGGTCGTGAATTTTATTGCACTAAAATGTAGAGCACATTGAGAAACACATACATAACCTCCCACTTCGATATCTGGACAGGCACTGATGCTATAGCAACCCAAACATAGCCACACCAGCAGGCAGTCGGCAGTTGCGGCCCCTGCACTGAACGTGTTAAGTGGCAACTTAACACAGGATAATCAGATAATGCAGTTCTGATCTGACCACAACTATGCTATCTTCAAGGAAATGTTTAGGGTTGACTTGTTGTTATTACCTTCTGCAGGATATTTTGATGGGAGTGTTGAAGTACTGTGGATTGTGGACATTGAAAATTTTATGAAACAACATGTTTGCGAAGTGCAAACCATGATTTTTGCTATCAAATAAAAATACAAGACATTGCAGCCTCAAGATTTCATACCTACTGAAATTAAATGATATTAGTGCTGCAATATTTCAGAAAAAAGTAGGACTTTTCCTGCCCTGATCTACATCATCTACAAATGAAGAGGAGGACTTTGGAGTACCTACTGTTAGTAATGGATGAGTACACTCTGCATGCTTCAAACATTCTAAAATCATGTTTCATTTCATATGTCACTTATTATCTCATACTCAGGGTAATTTGGGTTGCTTTTTCTTGATTCTGCCTTCTGGCAAATAGCAAATGGAATTTTTTAGGAGTTGCCCTTGCAAAGACCTTTAAATTGAGCTCAAATTCATACATGAAATGTTCCATGTTAAGAAGTTATCAACAGGGAAATATGTCTTATTACCACATGCCCATTTGACACAGGGCTGGAAAAGTTTTATTTTTCTGAAATATCGCTGCTCTAATATCAAATAATTTCTGTAGGTATGAAATCTCGTGGCTTGAATATCATAATTTTTTGTTTGATTGAAAGAGTTGCGGTTTGCGCAAACATGTCATTTCATAAAATTTTTCATTTCCGCAATTCACATTGTTATACCATTCCCGCCAAGATATCCTGCCAGAACATAATCATTGTAATTTAAACAAGTCAACCTGTCCTAAACGTTTTGTTGAAGATTGCTTTTGTTGAAGTTGCGGTTACATCCAAGTTCGGACTGCATTATCAGCATTAACACGTGTTCAGCTTATAGTAAAGACAAATGTGATAGTTGCCACTTGACTGTTTTAGGGTAAGATTAGAGATTTGGGGTAACACGTGCATGGACTTTGTAAATAAATTTGCGCCTCGTAAATGGCTTTTCATGGACAAGATATGGAATTCACAGCTTGAAAAAATGCCACTGTGCAGAGAGTGAATGAATATTGCAAGATCTTTGGCAACGCTTCAGTAGCAAAATTTACACCTTCAGAAGATCTTGCCAAGACATTTAGATTGTAATTCTTGCATTAAATATATTTGTCAGTCTTCGGCCAACTATTTAGAAAAAAAGTAAGGTGTCCGGTACATTGGATGGGTCAGGATGCAGTAAAGCTTGTATGGAAATTGGTTGTGATGAGTTCCCACCAAAAAAATGTAAACAAAATGTAGTTGCGGTCACATTAGAGCAATCAGACTGCATCATCACACGTAATCAGTTGACACTTGCTGTACAATCGGGCTGTTTTTGGGGTAAAATTAGTTAATTGGAGTAATGCGTGCATGCAACCTTGTAAATAAGTTTGTGGCTTGTAAATAGTTTTTTATTACTCAGCATAAATGGCTTTTCATTAAAAATTACCGGCAACGCATTTTGAAAACGGTCAGCGATGCTTTGGGCTTTAAAAACCCATATATTGCTGACGCTGCTTCCACCTTCTGCACCCTGGAAAAAATGGAATCACGGCTTGAAGAAATGGAATCACGGCTGGCAAATCCATAAAACCATAGCTTGAAAAATTCATTCGTGGTTTGCCAAATAGATATAGGGTAAACGCAGTATATTCCGACATCGTAGGTTATTCCATCACCTCTCCAGCTTTTCCTTTATATTAAGCTTTGTTTTAGTTCCATGCGTTCATTGATGGTTGAAATGGTGACGTCATACATTTGCGTGTCGAAATACTGCAAAAACACTAGGTCTTGGCCATCTAGTGGGAAAATATTGAGATCCAAAGAGAGANCTAACGAGCTGTTATGATTTCACAGTTCACTCAACTGAACAGCGTTACAAACCCTTCCGGACCTTCCCAAATCCCAATTGTTCAAGAGTTTAGCACTGCCAAAAAAATTGTAATCTAAAAAATGCGCGAACCGATAAATTATTGTTTATCATAATTGATAACATTTTGTCTAATAGGACCTAATCAACTAACTTTATCATTTTATTTCGAGAGAGATGTGTCTCACAGCCTCTCAAGACTTTCTGGGATCCGCCTCTCCAACGCACCTCTCCGCTTTCCGGCGTGACGTAAGACTTTTCCTTGAAAAACTTGACATTCAAGGAATGTCTTTTTTCTCAATAAAAGAAATAATTCATTGTTTCAAAATTTCTCTTCTTTTTATATTTTGTAATGAAATTCGGAGCCTCAAATGATGTTTGGAGTTATACGATAGTAAAAAATTACAAAATTATAAGTTGCATCGCAAACAAGAAATTTTAACTTTTGTTAAGAGTTCACGAGTTGAATGAATTTTTGGACTCAGAAGGCATAACAATTCTTACAAATTCATTTAACAGAATGGTGATAGCTGTAATATGTGAAAATCAACTAAGTAGAGAATTGAATCACAAAAAATGAAGAAAAAAAAATATAACGGAATTCAGATGCAGCAAAGCCCTCTTATGGCAGAAAAAAATACGACCCTAGATTTCTAGATTTATCAATCCCATGGATCTCATTAACAAAATTGAGTAGCTAACTATTGCATGCGTACGGCCGCGATAAATATAGGCGATAAAAATCTCCAATACTTTCATTACCAAATGAAAGAAAGAGCAATATTTCGGAAGGCAAGGGTCAGTACCACTTTGGACGCCATCAACGTAGGATAGCAAGTAAGTTATTAGGGATATAAATAAGAAATTATACGATTTATTTACTGAATAAGTCATCCATATTCTATATATCTACGGGAGTTTAAACTGTAAAGTTCTTAAATACAGGCATATAAAACTTTTTTTTTTGTTGCATTTTGCTGGCTTGTTTGGTTATCGCAAAGGAGATTCAAGGGGGTGGTCTACGTCTAAAATAAATTCTATATTCACTTACTAATCCTTTTCAAGCTTCTTACACGCATGTAAAATACTAATACAAGATTTTCTTCTTCGTATGAATTTTCATCTCTTCAATCGTTTCATTTTCATCACTTCAATCGATTTTAGCGATATATCATTCGATTCTCAATGCAAATATCTAGCTGGTCGAAAGGCAATTTTTAATTTTTGTAGAGAATTTTTCAAATTTTCCCCTCCCTCCCTATGTTTTTTACTATATATAACCAAAAATATATAAAGCAGAAAAAAAGGGCTTCTAAAGCTGCTAGATATTCTCTTTACAAATCGATTGATACGTCTCTCGATGTTGCAGTTTGAAAATTTAAGCAGAAGATATATTTAAATGAGGCGAAAAATGTCAACTTCAATTGTTCAGGAGAGCCAAATAAGTGAAGTGGATAAAAAATATGACTCAGTAGTCAGTACTCACTGCAGTGAGTGACAGAGAGCGCGTTTTCTCGTCGACGAAAACGCGAAGTCACGGACGGACAGACAGACGGACATGGCGAGCACAATAGTGCATTTATTTCATAAATGAGAAAATGCGCTAAAAAGGCAAATTAAATATCCCCAGCTTTTCCATCGCCTATTTCTCGTATGGAGGGAACCTTCATGCGCCTCATGACTTATTGTTTTGTCCAGTTCAATGTGAATAATAATATATACATAGTTGTAAAAATCTTCTTACAATTTGTTAACAAATGTTCATCTTTATATAAATTTGAAACTGCCTCACGAAAAAACTAGAGCACGCACATAACTAGAACTAGAGCACGGTTTGCAGCGTTCGCCGCACTTTTTCCAATGCTACAAAATGAGTTCAAAAAACGATTTCTCTTTCGATTTTTGTGGTAGACGAGCCTTAAAGTTACGAGGAGAACCTTCGACACACGACACTGGTCAACAGAGAAAATGGTTTTCGGATCATTTGTGTGGGTTGGTAGGTATTTTTGCTGCTGATCTCAAAACTGGCTTTACATTTTCTCTAGCCGTCTAGATTCTGATTTTTTTTCGTTTGTAGGTAAAATACAATA
>NW_025932884.1:0-574 GCF_000764305.2 Hyalella azteca
TCAGGCAATGGGAACACTGGGAGACTAAGTATATAGCATAACTATAGTCAAAGGTTAAGCATAAAATTATTACAGGAAAGAAATTTTGGTACAAAGGCTTCACGATGATATTGCAATTAATCATTATTTTGTCTGTCTGTAATTTGCAATTTTTATTTTTCATTCTAAAAGTATCATATTATAGGTACAGTGGAGTTAAAAAAATACCAGGCCTGCAAAATAAAATTTCATAGTAGGTGATGTGAAATTTGAAAAAATACTAGTCCTACACACAATTTTTTCTTGCACCGAACAATCCTTTCATCATTATGATGTATAGGGTGAGGTTTAGAATGCCAAACTAGCAGAAGATTGCGTGTAAGGAATACCAAAAGCATCTTTAAGCTAGACAAGAGACGAATGCGGGATTCGACAGCAACAATTAAACCATGGCACGAGAGGTCTCAAGAATTGTTTCTTGAAAACTCTTTACCTGTGTACAGTAAATATGTATTGCAAAACATATCCCGTAAAATGCATGCATGCAAAAAATTACACACCGCTCATCAACACCCACACGATGACTTCATTAATA
>NW_025932885.1:0-54742 GCF_000764305.2 Hyalella azteca
CTAGAAGACCTGTATGTTGAACGTCGAGACGATTACTTAAAAAATCCGTGGAATCTTGGTCGAACGAAGACTAGCATCACAGGGCTTTGATCAGCCAAGTAGGGTGTTGATAGCCAAGGGTGGAAAAAAAACGAGCCGGAAAACGAAACTGCACTCGTGCATAGTGATCATTTAGACACTGTAATCCTCATACATGATCATTTGAACACTGTATATTCACTGTAAAACCATCCACACAAGAAAGTCATCTTGTCAATCGGTTGTTTAAAGATTCACGAAGATCGGATATGACACTGGCCTAAGTTGCAAACAAAGGAATAAGGAATGACGGAGCAGCGCACATCCGTTTGCAGCCACAGCCGGCGCATGAATCCAAATGATGATTCATTTATGCGCCGGATGATGATTCTTTTATGATGATTCTGATGCGTTTCAAAACTTTACGTGGCGCGTGCAGCGAGTTTTTGCTGATTAATCTCCAGCAATTTTCTGGCGTTCACTCTGCGACTTCGTCCATTGGTGAAGGATTTAATATTTATTTTCTGAATACAGATCATTAGTTGTAAATTGAATTCATTATGCAACTGAATGCATTTGTGCAGGCTTTATAATTCAACAACAATTTCTCAATCTCTATAGCAAATTACAAAGTTCAATGTTGATATGCTTATTATTAGATTTGTACATTCGTGCGAATTAGCCTTGTTCACTAAATGTCCCGACATCCCGTTAGGAAACCACCGGGAACTTAAATTTTGCGTTTAACTTATACGAATTATCTCTGAAACCCTGAGGCATCACAGAGACTCGGTGTGAACAATTGGTATTCAATGATAATTACTAATTTTGAAAAATTCAAATCTAATGTACATGTTTAGGTATACATTTCCATCAATTTGGGTTTTCAATTCTGTGAAAATGAGCCTAAAAATGATAGAAGTTTCATGAAGACTATCGGTCCTTGCCGTTGGAGATCAAAATGGCGGTTAGGGATAACATAATTTCAGGGATCATACATTCTCAAGCAACACCGGTCTTAACACGATAAAAAAGTAGGTCTAACTAATAAAAAAATAGATTTGGTATTTATTAATCGATCTTGGCCAACTCCAAAGTAACAGTCATGAATGGAAACAAATATCACCTCTTGTCTTAACATCTCACGAGTCAAGAAGCCTACATATTACATCGCCCATTAAACTTGTGCGCGGCTTGGTACGCTATGCTTGGTACGCGCTCATCTGCTTCCTATGTAATTATTTACGCCAGTCAACTTCTGAAGAAAAAAACTCGTGTATGAGCGCGCAAAAGTTAGCTCGTCCTCGCTTCCTCTAAAGGCTGACAGAACTTTAAGGAACGAGCCCAGAATAATTCTAAGGCAAACAAAACTAGAATGGAATCGAGGCTGCAAAATTCTTTTCTTTATTGAAAAGTCGCACGATGGTAGAAATTGTCATCTACTCCACTTGCGCTCTGTGCCACCTAATTGCGGTAGCGGCTCATCTTTAACGCGCATGAAGAGGCAATGGAGCCGCAACTCGCTCCCGCGTCTGCCCAACCCGTGAGTTCTGAAGAATTTTAAACAATGGTTATAGGCAGGGCACAAAATTAGCACTGAAGTGAGAACAAAAATGCTCCATGCCGTAAAACGTCATCAAAGACAAGTTTGCAAATCGTAGCAGAAAGTATGCCGAGGTGGTGCAAATTGTTGTCTCACGTTTTGTGAAAGATGAAATCTTAATTACTTAGGGAACATCTTGCAAAGAAGCATGTGTAAATTCTTCAATGTTATCAATGACTATCAAAGTGTTGATTATTACGGGCTTTGTTACTTACTCGGGTTTTAATTGGAAAGGAACAGGATTTAGCACCTCATTACCGCTTGCTCCGTGCCTACGAAGTTAGGGTAACGTACCTGAAGTAGTAAGAAATTCTTCGGTGAATCGCAGGTGAAGTTCTGGTTCTTGGAGCTGGTCCACACCCGCGCAGAGGTAGGTTGCCGGGGCCAAGGTACATGTGGTCGCAGCCGAAGTGGAAACCATATAAATATAGGACGATCGTCTAGATACAAGACGATCGTCCAGATATAGGACGATCGTCCAGACATAGGAAGATCGTCCAGATATAAGGCGATCGTAGCATAGACGACTCCAAAACTAGCACGTGCCCTTGCTTCACGCGTCCAAGGGTCCTGCATGACCGTGCTCAGGCTAAGCTTCCATGAAAGGCTTTCCTCCACGAGTCCAAAGGTAAAGCCGGGCCGAAGATTCTTCAAAAATTAATCCGTACAATCTGCCTTGAGGTGTCACAGATATGGAGGAATAGAATATGGCACGAAGCTTCAACAGCACCCTGGGAGTTACTGCTACGATGTCAGGCAACGAACTGGCGAAAACTTCTTCAGAGAAGATTGAAGTAAAGTAGGGAGTGAGATGTTAGTATCACGTTAAATGTGCACGCAATAACTACTTCCAGCGTCACCCAAATTACACGAGGCACAGAGCAAGTGTGGACGTGCAATTTTTGCCCCAATTTCTCAAAAATTTAAACTAAATCATAGTTTTTTGTTCAAGCGATAAGGGTTGGACTCTAAAGTCATCGCGAAATTTCAAGGCAGAATAGTTATTCCCAATGATCCGCTGATATTTGCATTACACTCAAGGATTTCTGAAGGTGTAAATATATCGCGCGACGCCGCCTTGTGTAGATGCAGCTGTGGCGTAAACATGTAAGCCGTACAGGAGCGCATGGAGGTCCACGTGTCATTGTAGAATTTGTGAAAGTCCTTTCTGCTAGAACTTTTAAATGCTTGGCATTTAATTACAAACTTTCTCAGCTCATGATATGATATAGGTTTTAATATGATTAATATATAAAATTTGTGTCACGTGGATGCGTATAAGTTGAAGCGGCCTGAACTATGCTTGGCAATGAGGCAGCCGGAAGCTCTTCGTGCGATTAATGTATACATATGCTGCATTATGAGTGTGCTACCTGAAAGTCAGTATTGATTTAACGATTGTTAATTGAGCATCAGACATCGCCAAACTTTCTCAACCTTCCTCTGAAACTTTGCAGAATACCGTTAAATTACATGGGAAAGTAACCAAATATATAACGAGTCACATCTATCATAAATCATTCAGAATCACAACATCCTTTCGTATAAATGATCGTAAGCCTTCACATCTTCATGTCAACCTGCTCTCTCAGCAACGATCGACATTATTCCAGCCATTTTAGATTATTAACAAATGTATTCATCATTATATATTAGGGTTAGCCAACAATTTTAGCGCACTTATACATTCGCTGGGTATTTTTTTAAACGAAATCGCATTACTCGCTTGACATGGAACGTAAAACACCAGTTATTTCTCAATCATAATTCCCTATATTTTACTAATTTCCTTATTGATTATTTATAGAACATAAATCAAAGCGCAGAATCATGTAAGCTCAGACGTACACGTATAGAACATGATACCAAGATATATTATCTGTCTACTGCATTTTGCTGAGTGATGAACGCTATGCCACACGATACTGTCACAACGAGCCGATCTTCTTGAATTACAGAACATAAATCAAAGCACAGAATCATGTAAGCTCTGACGTACACGCAGGAACATAACACCAAGATATATTATCTGTCTACTGCATTATGCTGAGTGATGAACGCTATGCCACACGATACTGTCACAACGAGCCGATCTTCTTGAATTACAGAACATAAATCAAAGCTCAGAATCATGTAAGCTCTGACGTACACGTAGCAACATGATACCAAGATATATTATCTGTCTACTGCATTATGCTGAGTGATGAACGCTATGCCACACGATACTTTCACAACGAGCCGATCTTCTTGAAGCGCTGGAGCTCGTCGAGCAGCGAGAGTGGGAGATTGCATCAGTTGTTGATGCTATTCACGGCTCCTCAAATACGATTCCTTTATTATGGGCCGACATAACCTGATTTCCACTAGACGCATTCATGTCTTGCAGTACCTATCGGTGTCATTTTTGACATCCCCGTATAAATAGATGGAGACCGCCTTCAGCGTTTGTTGAAAAATAAAATCTCGAGATGAGAGCCCATTATTTGGATTCTGAGTTGTAGATCGAGTCTCAAAATGAACAAAAATAATAGTGAAGGACTATTGATATAATTATTACACTGATTCTCTTGATTTAGGCTGCATTTTGTCTAAGATCTGAACCGGAATGAGTGTGATCAAATTTCATCGCATTAGCTGTACAAAGATCTTTTATCGATGAGTTCGCGATATGCAACCTGCTAAACGGACTTCAGTCACATTGAGTGTGGAACGAAAAACTTGATTCCTGTTGTAATATCTTGGGGTTTTATAGAAGCGGAGGACGGTCATTACACTGCAGGGCTGAAAGCGAAAACTGTTTGATTATATCCTTCTCATTTTCAAGCATGGTGGTATTCTAGAAATAAAAAAAAACAAATTTGAAAACATCCTTGAAGTCGTCATTGTCGAAAAATGCGAGTATTCAGCGAATTTGGTACACAATATTTATTACGCTTCTAATTTCAAATTACCGCGTCTGTTCTTATCATGTTTTTCGTCATATTAAAATCTAGAAAACATTAATAATTGTATGTTTTGATAGTGTGAGCTCCGTTTTTTTTATTTGTTTGCTTTCTTAATCTATAAATATAGTTGCTGGAATTTGCCAACCCAGTCGCGTAACGCAACAATATCAGGGGCCGGATTATCAAAACATGCTAAGTATACGTAGCCGCTAACGTTTAGCGTAAGTACAGCTAAGTAGACGTGACTCTACTGAGTGTTATTATCGAAACATTTGCGCGGGAAGCTACGTACAAAAATTTGTGCATAACTGTACGCCTGCTCGGAGGTGTCGTAAGCGGAGTTACGTACAAATTTTGAGTGTTGAAGCAATATGAGACTATTAATTTNTTGACGGTTTCGCTCACCGAGCTCATCGTTCTTCCCGGTGATGCCTTGTCGAAATTCAATGAAGGTCAAAGCAATGAAGACGCGCAATATTTGCCGAGTTTTATCTTGCAGCGTCTGCGCTTTATAACTCTGCGAGACCCCCGAGCTTTATGAAGCCGTCTAACAATTTAAAGAGTGAGCTGCGAACTTCCGATCTATGATTAATCCTGGTCAACTTTTTTAAGCAGACCACACTTTTGGTGACAAACGAAAATTTTTTAATTTCTGCTGCAATCTTGTCCTCAATTTCGGCTTGGCCAGAAGAGGTACCGGCACGCACTTTTTTTTCCTCTAGCTTATTAGCTTCAATGCATGCATGTTTAGTATATTTCCACATCTGTGGAAGAAATGTATGCAATTTTGTCTGGTGGTTACTACATATGTGTTTGAAAAAGTTCATTCTGAATAGGCCATAAAATTCGCGAATGGATAATCTATTAATCGAAGTTCAGCAAACAGTTTTCATGAGTCATGTATTAAAGATTATGCACTGAACATGATATTGAATAGCAGCACCGATGAAGAGCTGAATAAACTATTGTTTGATGAACTTTTTAGTTCTAATAAATTTACAGTATTTGGGAAAGGAAGGAAATTCTAACGACGTTCTCTATACTGCCACGGCCAGTGCTGTATCAGCGAGAGCGTTATTTCGTGCGGTTATTTAATATGATGAGCAGATTTTAATTACAATATTTATTGAAACATATTACATAATTGTTTCTATTATTAACAATATCACAAACTTCCAAGTCTCTTTTGATTTAGTTGTTGTTTGATGTTTTTAATTGTATTTTAAAACATTCATACTTAAATAAATATGTATAAAGTGTTCTTAAATATTGGATGTCAGTTATTTTGAGGGGTTCGTAGAATGATTGACTATATTGCATTTGTATATTTTGTATCCCAAGTATTTCAGTTTTATTCTCGAGGAAAATGCATTAATTTGCTGTCAATAAATTGAATTGGTTGTTTAAATGATCTCCAGTCGGTAAAACAAATAAATACAAAAACCTACGTCTGCAGCAACTGCTGATTGTACACCTGCAACAATCTTTTAAAAATATCACCGGAATCAGTTTTATTTTTGACAGTTTCGCTCACCGAGCTCATCGTTCTTCCCGGTGATGTCTTTGTTACATCATTGTTTCTATTATCAACAATATCATTAACTTCCAAGTCTCTTTTGATTTTTAGTCGTTATTTGATATTTTTAATTGTATTTCAAAACATTCATACTTAATTAAATATGTATGTAGTTGTCGGAAGTATGTCGTCCAGCATTCAGCTATTTACTCTGGTAATAGTGCTAATAATCGCGAGTTGCAAGTTATATTACAAGTCTGCGTGTAAATATCTCGCTTAGGTAACAAGTACTGCTTCTTAGCTTACATCATAAATGTTTAGGGTGAGTGTAATTATGCCTTCGTTTTCTAGTTGCGCTTGTATTATCAATTCAGTAATTTCTATGACATGCCGGTGTCTGGTCCTGAAAAGTTCCCACGCTCATTGACAGAAATTTTTTTCTAAAGTTTGTGCTTTTTAGCTGAGCTTGATTCGATAATTGTCTTATGCTTTTAGTTCTCTCCATTCCGGAAGCCGTTCGGCTGACGAAAATTCTTTGGTTGTTAAAAAATGACACGGGTTTGATTCCATGATGTGTGGAAAGATGCCTCACTGTAAAGGCAGGTTTATAATAATAATTTAGCCCTCTAATGTAATTTGACAATAAATTGATTGATTTGTTCTTCTTCACAACTTTTAATACTATAAACACCCAAACAAACGTTCATTTGATACCAATTTTATCATTTCATATTACACGACAGCAGACGAATGGCATTTCAATCGCGGCATGACAAATGCGAAAATCCATCTCCAGTGATGACAGAATGCGATCTGGCCGAAGCATTGCTTCTCAAATATTTGCCGGAAGTTTTCAACGCAGCCCGCATTATTGCGACCTTAATCGCTTCGTGGACAATATCGAGGATTTTTTACCGATATTCCCGTCCACGGCCTAATTAATGAGTGGAGAATTCTAATTAAAAATGCGGAGCCAATCCGGATTTGAAAAATGCAGAGTCAGTTTGCTTCCACAAATCGACTGTTGTACAAATTTTCAATTGTTAGATTAAAGTTGTAATATCATCGATGCCTTAATCTTAATCTGTACAAAAAAATAATCGTTTGTTTGCAACAAGTGGATCGTCGATGTGAATTTTTTGCGTTTTCATACGATATTAAATTTGAATCCCATTCCTTCTCGCGATTTAGTTGAATGTCGGTGAATGTCGGTGAGTATAAAATGATTATTGTTATAACAACATTTTTAGCGCATTTTCTCATTTCTGGAAGAAATGCACTATTGTGCTCGCCATGTCCGTCTGTCCGTCCGTCCGTGACTTCACGTTTTCGTCGGCGAGAAAATGCGCTTTGTCACTCACTGCAGTGAGTACTGATGTTATATTTTTTTACCAAGTCCCTGCGATTCCGCAGTAACTCCAAGGCCTGTACGCGAGTGTCGCTCCGCCATCTGCGTTCATTTATCAATTGTTGCTTGACCCAAATATCTCAGGACGGCCTCTGTGTCTCTCATCCGTCCTTGTATTGAAAATTTTACATCTTCATCCGTTAATTTTATAAGTCAATATGAAATATAATCATTTTATTCCTCGAATTCTTAATTTAGTTTGCTTGAGCGACACATTATGTGCGCATCAGATGAACAACTGAATTGCGCTAAAAATTCGGCTGCTTGTTTAACACTTGTCATGGCACTATCAAAATCTATGTATTTATTCAACGCTGCATTGAACACGTGCAACATTAAAAAAAATAAGGGTGATTTGTTTTATTTCATTTGGCTTTCAATATTCATGGTTTACGCAATCGGCAACTGACTATTTGCTGTCCAAGATTGTAGATGTCTTGTTTATTTAAAATGTACTCTTAACGATAATTCAAACTAACAAATGTGTTCAGCACGCGTTTCTATTTACAGTTTTTTTCTTATTTCAGGTGAGTAATCAATTTAGTGGCGGAAGGGAAGTTGGTTGCTGAAGTTCATCCACGGGCGCACTATAGGATGATGTGAGTATCTACATACTGTATATATGAGTCGCACTATAGCTTGATGTAGCTAAATCTATATGGATGATGTAGCTAAAATTCTGTTAACATTTTTCCCTTGGCTTTCATTTCCACAACAATAATTTATATTTGCTTTGTTTTCCACTCTAGTTTCGCAAATTGGAGCCCATGTTTGTCCGACGATTTTTTTAGAATTTTGGTTCAGATTGAGAGAATTTCTAAGTCTAGAAGCGTGCGATGCAAAGGATCATAAGGTCATATTTTCTTGAACTGTTTCCGTACATTTTTTAATGATGAAATGGAGTAAAAAATTGAGTCGTCTACCTTGAATCAATCTATTCGTCTTGTGCGGTCGCTTTCATATGATGACGATTAGTCAAGGGTTTTTTTACTTAGGCTTTTTCCGTTGAATTAGAATTGCTTCCATTATTTGTAGTCTGTTGAAGTCTGGTTCGTGGCGAAGGATTTTTGTATTTTGTACCAGTTCTTCCCGGGTTAATTTGGTGTTGTGGTTGTCGCACTATATATAGGTTGATGTAGCTAAATCTAAATGGTTGATGTAGCTAAAATTTTGCCAAAATGTTTTCCCTTGGCTTTCATTTCCACAACAATAATTTATATTTGCTTTGTTTTCCACTCTAGTTTCGCAAATTGGAGCCCATGTTTGTCCGACGATTTTTCTAGAATTGTGGTTCAGATTGAGAGAATTCTAAGTCTAGAAGCGTGCGATGCAATAACTAATAAGAACATATGTTCTTGTACTGTTTCCGTACATTTTTTAGTGGTGAAATGGAGTAAAAAATTGAGTCGTCTACCTTGAATCAACCTATTCGTCTTGTGCGGTCGCTTTCATATGATGACGATTAGTCAAGGGTTTTTTTTACTTATGTCTCTCAATTCATTCAATCGGTTTCTTTGTTCAAATTTTTCTTTAGTAAAAAATGTTTCGCACCCCGGTTCCTGGTGAAAAACTTATCAGAAACAATCGCAGTTTTTCTGCTTTAGATTGAGTGCTATAAATCTCCGTCGCACTTGCACCCCGTAAATCTGTCACTTGTTCTTATCCTGATTGAATCCAAGTCCGCCTATAGACAATCGCGGGCTCTAGCTACGCCGCACTTAACTATTTTCTAAACAATAAGCATTGTAATAATTTTACGATAATTTTGATGAGAAATTATTCAGAATAATAATTGAATCGTCCAGTTTGGGAAATTATTTCTTACAATAATTAGGTTTTAAGTTCCGATGTGATTGATAGAATAAGAGAAAGAACAAATTGGTGCATTTCCAGGAACTATACAATCGAAATGATGTTAATTCTAGCCGCCTATTGAGTGTTCTATAGTAGATCTCTGATAACATGCAATTACCAAGCGATCCATCTGGTTCAATTTGAGCTCATTTATTTCCACTCGAGCGTCACTTTACTGTCGAGTGGAAGAGAATTAACGAAGTTATCCCTGAAGCAGATCTGGCACTCAGAAATTACGCGATACCGGACAGCGATGTTAATATATCCCCAATGTGCACGTGCATTTGGATGGAAACTTAAGTTTCATGATGCGAGATGAAATATTAGTGCTCGCTGTAAGTTTATTAAAGAAACATTTTCGGAAAATTGTGCCTTAAGAATGGGGTAATTGTAATTAATTATTCCGGATAATTGTGCCTTAAGACTGTAATTGTGACGAGTAATTAAGTCCGTAATTGTGAAGAGTAATTGTGCCCTTAAATCTGTTGGCTTGGTGGTTAATTCATTCGAGATTAAAACTTTAAAGCTTTTGAAAGATGAACATTTTTAAATCAATGCTGGCAGGGTTAAAACATTTTTAAAATCGTTAAATATTCTGTTGACTGTAACGAAATAATTAAAAAATTCGGACTCAAAAACACTCGTAACGAAAAAATTCGTACATGAGTGCATGTGTCATTGCTTCTTCAAATAAATGTTCATTTATTATTACATAAAGAGGTTAAAAGTATCACATTATTACATCATTTTTGGGCCAGAACATCCCATCACTTTATCAGAAAAATTAACATTGTTGCACCTTGTGGAATAAGTGAATGTAGAACGCTTTCTCTAGTTAGCTGTCATTAATGTTCATCTGTGATGTTCTATATCAACAATTAAATTAATTCGACCACCGATTTCCAGAAACCTTATCACTGAAGCGTTATGCAATAGACGTATTGGGTGCCTAGCTACTTTTCAACTAAAAGAATAAGCATCGAGAATATTAGAGTTTGTAACGAGCTGGGTAATATTCTCGTCATAGAGCTTGTATTTGCATTGCAATGGCAGAGATTTGCAGTAAAGGCTGATGAAAATTTCTGGATTATGTTCTATCCGCTGTGAGATTTGCATCACAGAGCTTGCTGCAATTTTTTAGCACAGCGCTGATGCAATTTCGAAGCACAGAGCATAATACAATTTTGATGCACAGCGTATGAAGTAATTTTGAAGCACAGCTCCTAATGGTATACCGAAGCACAGCATATGAAGGATCAAGATAGGAAGATAGGAAGAAAGTAACAGACCTTATCATTATTGTTGGTTGGTGAATTTACTTTGGATCCACTCATTTTATCCACTGCATAATTTCATTTCGTAAGTAGGAAAATGTGAGTTTACGAGCAGGTTCTAGGCTCGCTGAAATTGACTTGAAATTAATAAAACAAATTGAAATACAAAAAATTCATTCGTGGAAAACTTTTGCACAAAAAAGTGGTTAAGTGGAAACATAATAGTTATGATGCTTGTACGACGTTAATGATCAAATAGTAGAGACGAGACAAAGTTCACTAGCCTGAATGAGTAAGTTAAAAAACTTAACTTCACTTAGACTGCTCTCTGATATCTATCTCTCGCACTGGCTGTATTAACGTGGAAGAAGGCTGTCCGGTTGTGTCCATTTATTGCTTAGATGTTGCCCGAAGTTACCAGCGAATGCTTTGTGCTATCAGGACTTCATAAACTGCCATTAATCAAGGTTCATAATCACGGGCAGATCTCATATACTTCTAGAAGTCAATTAACTGTTTATGCCAGCGAATTACATCGCAAATTAATTTCTAATTAATTACAATGTATAATTAAGAGGCATTGCATTTCGGTAATTCTGGTTTTCATTCATGAACTATGTTTCATGGATGTTTTTCATCCATGAACTATGTTCAAAGATATACAGGATCATTCACGGAAACTTCTTATTTTGCATTTGGCGCCAAGCAGCCAAATGTTGTACGAAAAGAATTGGAAAGTATTTCATACGAAATGCAAGGTTATGAATTTTTGCGTTCCGCCTAGTCAGTTGCCACTATGCATTGGACAAGTGGGCAGCGTGAGTTTGCTGTCGAGGCGAACTTTTCTTATGGCTCTTTCATTATCTCAACTCGACGAGCATTCCGCATTCGTCCATAAACGCGCAGTAACGGTGACAGTACACGCAAGCTGTCCAAGGGCCCTAAATCATTTGATAAATGACATACGCCAAGCCATCGCCAACATACCCGTCAATATGCTGCAGCGAGTTGAACGGAATTTCAAAAGTTGACTTCCTGAATGCATTGACGATGTGGGCTGTCATTTTCCGTTTTCATCTTTAAAACTAAATGACACAAAAATTCAGGTCATGTATTTTTCAATAAATTTTACATTGTAATTATATTTTTACCAGTTCTTTATCCATCGAGATTTTAAATCAGTAAGTTATCATGAATCACCCTGTTTTTCATCCATGTTTCTAGAAGCATTCATTCTTTTCAGATTGTCTAGTACCGACAAACTCATTGAGCGTCTTTAACGTAAGTGTTGTCTTGACAATGATTCATTACCTGCGTTCAATATGCTCGGATAAAAATTATTATCGCCCGACATTACATGCATTCATCCTCCTCTGTTGTTCTCCTTAGCCCTCATTTATCCTCGAAACTCAACCTCATACTGAAACATGCATGCACATTGCACAGGTGCTAAGAAATGTAACCACATGTTTAGGTTGGCGGCTGCCTAGCCGAACGTTAAGGAATAGAATTACCTATAATAATCAATTGAGTCGGTCATAAATAATATCATTTAATTGCCATTGAATTTTCTTGTTCTTGTTTGATTCTTCCACACGAACGGTAAGTGTGAATGCAACCATAGAGGTTTGAATTTTTTGAGCGACAGCAATGGTATGATTTTATTTTTAACAGCCTGGATATTAAATGTAGCTGTTCTTTTTAAAATAGCTAAAATTAATTTAGCTTGCGATATTTTCCCCTCTGTCAGATTTTGCCAAATTGCTGACCTGCCAATGAATATTTTCTTGCATAATTGATGCATGTATGCTAAACACGAACGAAAATATATTTCAGTTGTCATTATTCCTGGGAAATTCGCAGCTCTGAAAGACACGAGTTGAGAGATCATATGTACATTGCCGTCTACGCGACGTCGTCATGCGTATTATGAAGCCTATCTCGTCTTGATGGGATTGTAGCCCCGCGGTGCAATTGATACACAAGTTCAGAATGCTGAAGAAATTCAATTGCTTCTACATACGTGTGCTCGTAAATGCATTGGAAAGCTGAAGAATGTTTTGGGAGAGTTCATGGAACGTGAGTATTGCTGTAGGTTTTTTTTAATAGAAAAGAACAGTTTTTTTACTTTATACTTTCTCCAAATAACATTGAGATGATACAGCAAGAATATACCGTGCAGGCTCTTCAGTTTCAGTGATCGAATTGTTTTGTGTGATTTATAAGGAATAAAACAGAAAAATAGGTAAAGATTTATTAATTTTAATCTAACATGGAAATGAATTTCACGATTTACAAGTAAGTTTGGGCCAAACTCTTCAAAAAACATCTTCAGATTGCATTAAAGGACCACGCATCAGATTATCAAACGAATCTGCAACGGAAATAAGTACCGGTTAAGCAGACGTTCAGTGGGAACATTAGTAAAGTAATTTACAGTTGATGAACAAATGACAATGTATATGAAGCAAACCAATTTTGAATACGAGCGCGACATTTGTAAATGGAGTAGCATGGCTATTAGTTTTATTGTATTAATTACTGTTCTCCACATGAAAAATGCACTTTAAGTGCTGCTCCAAATTTTCTCTGTTCAAAACCATACTGTTATTACTGTGTGAATTGGTAACGCAACCTGTAAATATCTTGATTTGTGAAATACTTTACTTTCTTTAAAAAAACTTTGTTCAATATAATTATCGAGAGGCATTCTGGGGTTTTAATTCTGTTTGTCTTACGTGAACTTCATTTTACCCACTGGCTTAAAATTTGCTCAGTTCTTGTTGTGTATCCCGAAATGTTCCGAACATTTCCATAAGCAGCCAAAGTATCATCTTAAATTGAGTTATATATTAACCCAGACTTGTCTTTCTCCCGCCTCCTGCACTAAATGATTCAATAAACATGACGTTCAAAGAGCGATGTCGCTGTCGAGCTCGCATATCAAATCACCTGCCCGATGAAGTCTCCCGCCCAACCAATAAAGTCTTTAACAAAAAAACGGCGTTTCACGGGACCAAATTTGCATGTCAATCGCTGGTAGTTTCCTGAGAATATCACTGAGATATGAAATATTTAAATTACATGCATGATCATGTTTTTGAATGAATATGTAATATCGCATAAAAGTTACAAATCATGTATTCTCGTTTGATTTTGAATTTTTCCGAGAATTTTGATTTGAATTTTTTTTAATTTGCTTGTCTTAACTAACTTTGATTCAGATTTTTACATAACTAGCGTCTTTTCCTACACCTAGATTTTAACTCGTTTCTCGATATTTGGGAAAGTGATGCACTGCTCTCTGGTGAATGCATCCTTAATTAAATTACGCCTTCGATTCTTAATCCATTCTCGGGCCCCGACATGTAAGCGAAGAACGTCCTTCGCCCGTCTAAATTTCGAACAAAAAGTATTCGAGATTTCCTAGATTAGAACCACTTTTCTCTTCGTGAATTTCGTGAAATCGTTTTTTTTATAAATCTTTTATTCTGCAATAATTAACCCTGCGAAAAAGCTACAATCCAGTTTAAGAAATAGAAGCATAAAAAGGCGATATTGTGAAGACATCAATTTACTTATAACCTTGTATTGTTAGATTATTAATTAACATCTATCCTGAATAATTAAGAATGGTTTAAAATTGTTATACATCAAATTGTGAAACCTCCTGACGTCATTAGCTGAAGTTTCCTTTCATTAAAAAATGTTTGATGATCTAATCATTTTGCTTAAAACTTCATGTTGTCTATTTTTATTTATTTATCATTTTTTGTACCCCTATATCAAGTTGAAAGCATCAAGTTTCAGAAGTTAATACATGTTTCGTTTGAAAGCATTATTGTCCTGTACCCTATCAAGTCATGCGTTCACAGGGGCATAGAACAACGAGTTACTAGTATCTCGTGATTGGATGAATTATTTCATG
The DNA here is from genome assembly GCF_000764305.2 of Hyalella azteca. Classification (NCBI taxonomy): domain Eukaryota; kingdom Metazoa; phylum Arthropoda; class Malacostraca; order Amphipoda; family Hyalellidae; genus Hyalella; species Hyalella azteca. The sequence goes on from NW_025932885.1 coordinate 14,547, forward strand.
ATCAGATTACCATGAATGCCGAACGCCTCTTCTTGCATGCTAGTTTTAACAGCTTCTTTAACTTGTTAGTGAATTATTCTTCATTTCCGGTTGGATGCGTTTTAGGCTAAATCAATAGTGGAATTTTGAAACTCACTGCTATTTCTACGACAAATGCTTGGCACAGCGAATTTTAGTCTCAACTCCTGCACCAACGTTAAATCTTTCAATTCCGCTTGAAAATTCTTACACGTGACTACGAGTTTGAATAGAAAATAAAACTCTGTTAGAATATGAAATCTTGACTTATACAAAAAATATTGAATTCTGACTGCTCTGAAATCTCCGCGTATGCAAACGTATGACTGCTGCAATAAATGGTACCTCTCTCTGGCGGTTCGAATTGATCACAAAAAATTACCACACCATACGCATTAATTATGCAGTCGTGGCTTAATTAAATAATTGATACCGTGCAATTTTTCTGATTAAAACGTTTGGAAATTATAATTTTGCACCAAACAATTTTTGTTGAAGTATAAAATGAATACGAAGAAGAATATATATCTCAAAATATTTATTCCGAAACTAGTCCGAGCCAAATCCAAAACTGATTTTTCTTAGTTTAATTGAGAAAATTACCATTCAAAAAGAATTGAAATTTTAATAGTTGATTGAAATCTCATAAATTCAAATCAGTGTAGTTTTCGAATAGATGCTCACACAAGTGGCTAAAATTTAAGCATCGAGATTATTAAGACAAAAACGGGAATACAGTATATGTTGAATTCTCCAAAATTTCTTCCTTGTCCCTTTGCTTTTCTATTCAATTTCTACATGGCGATTATCAATTACATTTCATTGAATGTTTAATGATTTAGTCTAGTTTTTATTTTGGGGCCAAACAATAGAGGTGAGAGACAGACAGTTAGCGTTGATCAAAATAGCTCCGGCTGGACAGTGATGGTAGTTTACGCTTCATTGGGTGACAAGTTATGAGGTTTCTTCTGAAGAATAATGAGCACGATGAAATTTCCAGATTTTGAGTTTCGAATGCAGTTTAAAGTTTCAACCTTGCAAAGAATTCACCGCTTCAACGCGGTTTCCACCTACGTCGATCTCTTTCCGTAGAACTCTGCCAATTAGTTATTTACACTAGTTCATAACTAGTGTAAACATAACATAACATTTACACGGTTCATAAAATTATTGACGAAATTGTGGCAAAAATTGCGATGTCAGACACTGTGAATGAAAAACTTCTACTTAAACAAACGAACTAATGCGATACGATAAGATGTAAGCGTGAAAAATGCGTTCAATTTTTGAAGCAAACATTTTTATTGCTCCTGCAGTGGGTAAGGAACAGCAGCACGATGCAAAATAGAGCGTTTTCTGCATTACTGATAAGCGAGGCGCAGTATCGCTCCATTCACCCTCCGCTAGAGTATCTATTGCAGCTCGACCAAGCGTTACGCTGGAAAAGCCCTCAAGGATTCAAAGCCAAGGGTTCGGCCGCAATGGGTTTTTCGACGGCGAAAATAAATTTTTCCGACCGTGGAAATAAATTTTTTCCGTCGATCGTTGGTCCTGTAAGTTCGGCAATTCGACCATTAAAATGGGAATGATTCGAGCACACGTCGATCAGTAAATTTAAGAAAAACATAATGCACATGGAAACTTTTGCTGTGCGATTTTTCTTGTATACATTTTTATTTTCGTTGTATTTTTCATTATGGTTGTCAACGAGTTTCTTTTTTCTGACAAGGTAGAAAAATGGTAAAGTAAATTAATAGTCTGATCGAGAGCTTGGTGAGAATCATGGCAGAAGCGCTTCAAACGTCTGTCAATAAAGACAATATGACATACGACAGAATATATGACAATATGAATATATCAATGACAATGATAATATGTCAACGATGAACAATCAATAATTATAGTTTATTTTTGTTCACATAGCAGCATCTTTGGCTCAACTTGACATTAAGGTTTTGATGGAAGTGAAGTTAAGTGGATTTTGTGTTCTTTGTAGGAGGACTGCGTCAACTCATCGCAGAAGCTCGTGCTGCTGGAATTAGTTTTTTTTACAATGCGGTTTTTACTCAATATTTTTTGTTGCAAATAGAAATCAATTGTTGCAAATAGAAATGATTAAGCGATGTAAGGGATGATAGAAATGAGCTTTTCAACACTATTTCGTGTCGAAAAGAATGCTAGTGAGCAAAGGTATAAATTCAACGAAATATTGGATCGTTTTTATAAAAAGTTTATCTATCGATATGATAAATTTTCTTGTGTGGGTTTAGGTGGAAGGATTGCTCGAATATGTTGCATATCGTTAAGTCTCAAGTCTTTGCAAAGTAATTTCGCAAAATTGCATTGTGTACATGCAACTTTTTGGTGTATCTTTGGGCTATCTTGTTTTGGAATTTCATCCTCAGGCAAAATTTTTCATGTTAGTTTTTCCAGCGACCAGTTACTTCCAAGTTAAAATATTTCAGAGAAGATACTGTTTATTTTTGTCACAATTCACTTTGTTGTTTACGACAAAAGGCGAAGCGGCGCTCTGGCCCGAGTTGTCTACAGTTAATCTCGAGACGTCAGTCGCTCCCTGCTGGATGGCCTTTTTATCTGGCCGTAACTTCTGCTAGCGTAAATTGTGAGCCTACTTCAGTTAGAATTAAACTTATGTTCATTTGCGTCTTCTTGCCGATACTCGAGTACATAATTTTAAAGTCAAGTATGTGTAGATCTTCATGAAAATGTCACAGTGTCGAGGAATTTGTTCTGAAATATTTTTAGTGAATTTCTATAATTTTTCCATATTTTAGATATTCATTTGATGTTTTTTGATATTCGAAGCTCTTGTCTAGAACATATGCTTAAATGAGCAATGTAAACCAAATTATTTGTACCGATGTTTCGAAAATTCAAACCATTTTCATTATTTCCTTTGCTTCACTTATGTTTAATTTCCAACCGTATATACCGATATTCTATGTATTAGGAAAATCCCAGTTAATATTAGCAAACAAAATGTGTTCAATGCTTTTATGCCTCTAATTAATTATTTCCAATAGGCAGATTGCTCCGGTTATTGGAGCGTTTTTATCCTTTATTGTTAATGCACGCTAATGAGCATCGAATTTTTGTACTAAATGCGCGAATTGTTTTCTCTTGTGTATTAGAGTTCAGAAAATCAAATATATCGTGCTGTGTTATTTTTCATCGATTAAGGCTTATATTTACACGTTTCAAAGCGGCGGCCAAACACTGTTTATGCAACTTCTATGAGACAGCATGAGCTAAATACTCGAGAGCCTGCGCCTCATTACTTTTGAATTACAAGTAAAATTAAAGGATATACACCCAGATTCGAGCGACTTTAACTTGTAAATTCAATTATTCATTTATTTTTATTCGAAAATGAATTGATAATTGCCTCACTACAACTCAGTGACGAAGACTTTTGTTGACATCTAAAAAACAATGGTTACAACAGCGCTTAAACTTGCGCAAGGTTATCTTACTTCTTTATTCAAAATATTCGTATGATCAATTTTATACATCGCAAATTAATCAAGTATTAACAAGTGAAAAAATACCAAGTATATCCACAATTATTTTTTCCATAACTTTAATTTATTTATCAAGAATTCCAAGCTTAAAGTAACTATAAGCGTTATTCTATATAAGCAAAATTTATTGTTTTAGCCGAAATTCCAAAATCCTTAGATCTGGAGCACTTGAGGTGGAGCCTTAAATTTAATTCACTTTTTGGTATTCTTTTTGCTTTAAAATTATTTTCCTATTGCCTGCAACACGTTTTGACAATAAATTGAGATAAAAGTGTGCCCTTGGAATGAGATTTCTGGGACCAAAGAAATAAACCTACTATTTATGACTTCAAAGTTGCATACTTCCGACCAAAAATCTACACACAAACAAGCATGTTGCTCTGGCAACATGCTTTTTTCCACCATTCCAGTGCTTTAGGTTATGGATGAGGAATATGGTTTATCCTTCTTCGACTCGGTCCGTTTCTACAAAGTAATTTGATAGTAGTTTTCGCCGAGACTTAATCTTAATGTTATGCTTAATTAGGCTTAGTAGGCTTAATAGGCTTAATCTTTATATGATTGAAATTTAATAATATTTTAGGCTCAATCGTTATATGATTGCATTGAAATTTTGTTTGATATTCCTAAATATTTGAGGTTACATTAAGTGATCGAGGACCTCTCGCATTATGTTCATTTTTGCACCAAAAAAAATTATTCTCTACTTATAGATGAGACAAATTTATTATTATTTTATTCCGCTTCGAAGCTACAACGCAAGATGTCATGGAAGATCCCTAGTAGTTTTGTCATTTTATTCTTTCGTAAAATTTGAATTGCAGCGCCTCGATTTGCGTACCTAAGCCGAACGCTAGAAATCGTAAAATCGGTACGTTTTTCAAGCAGTATCTCACGGCGATTTCAAAATTATTTGCTCTATCTTCATGTTTTTAGTATATACAAATTTTATTGTCCGTCATATCTATACACATATAATATCGTAATAAATATAATAACATCATATTCGAGTTGTACAGGCAATTCGATACAAGTTTTTTGCTTCACAGTTCCTTTGATTGATCTCAGAATATATTTTCGTTTACTTGGGTGGCCATTTAGCATTGATCTTACGTTGCATAGTCAAGCTGCGAAATTAAATTAAAATGCTTTTCTTCAGGCCGTTTGCGCTTCCATGCAACCCGCACCCCCGATAGTGAAAAATCTTTCGTGGAATTGGCTTCCTAAAGTTTTTTTTCACGGCTTCGAGTATCATCTCCAAAGCATGAAATCAGAGCTTTGCTGAACACTCGTTCTTATATTATCATAAAATTAAAATTACTCTTAATTCTTATTGTTTGAAGTGACCAGGTTTTCTTGATTTCCGATAGTACAGCGGATTTACGCATCACATGTAGGAGTACTACATCATTAAGCTTATTTTATCTCTAGCCGTGTGATAGCAATGACATGACGCATCCTTTTGTTGAAGCGTTGATAGTTTTGATTGCGCTGCGTTGCCGCATCTTTTATCATATATCATATACCATATATCATATATCATATAGTATCATATATCATGTATCATATATATAAAAATTTGATGCCAGAGAAGACATGTGTGCCGAGGCCAGCCAGGCCTTCATATTTGCATTGGTTTATTTGTATTACAATTCATTAGGATTTTAGTCGCTTTCTTAATGGTGTTTCTCTGTAGTAAATATATTGCAATTCATTAGTATTTTAGTCGCTTTCTTAATGGTTTTTCTCTGTAGTAAATATATTGCAATTCATTAGTATTTTAGTCGCTTTCTTAGTGTTTTTTCTCCTTAATAATAATTATTCTCTTCGCTTTCTTACTGGTTTTTCTCTTTAGTAAATATATGTTCTCAATCATCAGGCAAGGAGCTTCATCTCCTTGTCAGTGGGGCAAGAAATACGAGTACCTACACGCAGTAAATTAGTGCGACTTCTCCAATTTGTGATGCGCTTTGTGCCCCTTCGAAGGCCATTGACCCACATTGGCCCGCAAAATCATGTACCACTGCTAATTGCCTAAAGTATGTTACTATTTCAAAAATATGACAAATACATTTTTCTGATTATAATGTGCGATTTATTCTTGTGCGATTTTTGTTTTGTTTTATGTTATTTTGTTCGCTGTTTTGTCTTCGCCTGCGGATCAGACTGTAATTAAGCTTGAACCTGAGCTGAAACAATAAAGCGACGGCAATTGCGTTCAGCTGACAGGATATTCTTCAAGACTGATCAGCACTCAATAAGAAACATGTATTATTCAGAAGATTTTCCATTTCCAGCAGTATTATACGAGTACAATATATTGCGAAAACCTTATTTAATGTATCGCCTACAATAATTTTTTGTAACATTTTCATGATGCTTTCATACATTTCGGAGTGGGGAATAATTAAAATATTTCTCAACTCTCCCATTGTAAGTTTTGAAACATTTTTCGACTTAATTATTCTGTGCATGCTGGTAAACATTTATACACCAGAATACATACATTTTAATATCGATACACGACAGTTGTGCACTGAATACTGTTATTTCATCAAACTTTGTTGGATTTTTCCTAAATAATTCCTATTCGCTCAGGAATAACCTTATATATTTACAATATATAATTAATACATAATCATATAATACATAAATTATAATAAAAGTTATGACCCACAGGAACGCTTTTCTTCGATCCAGGAGCTTGAGATCTACCACGTCTCAGCTCTTTAAATGTGTGGACTGTTTACCGCAAATGTGTAGCCTGTTTACCGCGTACGCGGTTTGTCCGCAAATTTACGCTGCCAGCACGTCTGAGAAGTTATGACAACCATAAAAAGTGTTATTTCCGCTTGTGACTTCTCAGTCATGTCAATGATGCATCGACATGGATGCACGCCTATCCTTCGCATCCTTTTTCCGTGCATGTTTACAGCGAAGTTAGGTACTATATCTTAGTTATTGATAACTTTAGTCCTTTGGGCTTCCGAAATTCTGTTTGATGGCATCTGTGATAAATTGCGATATTTTAATAAAATATTGTTATTCATGTTCAGATTTCGTTGAATGAGAGTGTAAGCAGAGGGAAACAAACTACACAAATTATTATTATAATTATTATTTTTTACACGGACCAATTTTCAATCGGGGTCTTCCCTAAATTCATTCAGAATAGTAATCATTTGAAAACCGCATTTCCTCTGCAACTTTACTCTGCCAACTTAAAGAGTTTTGTTAATTTTGCGCTACATCATAACTCTTGTGATGTATATTTATTTCCAATATACTGACCAGCTTTTTTGCTGTTGTAGGTGACCGACAAAAATGTCTCGAGTTGCCTAAAATTCTTGAACACTAGAATGTTTCTGCTTCATCTGAACCCTTTCACCCGTCGCTGAAGATGACAATCTCTAGGACGCCGAACAGGCTTAATTTGTATCGATATTCCTTAGATAGAATCTAGATATAGAAATTCTGACCATATCACAGACAAAGTAATTTTGCTCAAAGTTGATTTGGTCAAGATTGTNTGTTTACCCAATAAAAGATTCTGTTGATGAATGTCATGTCTATGAGCAGTTGTTGATGCTACTCAATGCGTCGAGAATACTTAAAATGAACCAATATCTTGCATAACGTTTACTGGTCTTATAGGCACGACGATGTTTTATGTTAATGTTTGTGTGCATTAAGCTCAATCGACCTTATGTGTCCTAATTTATTGTGTCGAATTTCATGCTAGTTGAGAACGTCGGGAAAATTATCTCATTTTTTCATAGTGGACGCACTCATTTTTTGCTGTAAAGTCGGATTGAATTTTTCTGAATAGTCTCCATTCCATGCATAACCAATTAATGGGCGTACAGATTCAGGATTTTAGATTTAGATTTAACTGTATTGGAGTCAACATGACAGAATATCAATTTTATTTTACATCATCAGATAAATGCTTGATGAAGAAATTTATAATTATATCAGAATGAATGGTGTTCCCTTCAAACATGTAATATTTAGCTGAAGTGTTTCGCTAAACGGATGAAATACCCATTGGTGATTTTGGATCTTGGGTATATATTACATATTTTGTGCATGCCAATGTCCATTTTTGTAATTTGAAACTCTTTTTCCGAGCAAATTATCATAGCTTTTGTGATACGTAGCGCCTGTAGCTCGAATTGATTTGCTGCCTCGCGCACAGCCCTTATTTTCAACGCGTTTTAAATAAACCAGCGCTCTTCAGTTGATATTTTTATTACAACGCATGCTGCTATAATCTCTTATGCTGTTGGATAGGTTCTGATTAGCTTCTGAATAGAAAACGAATGCTCTTAATAAAATTGAGTTTCAATAGTAGATTTTATGTGCATGACATTTTTCCATTAATTTGTGTATAAAAATACGAGGATTAAATTTTTGTACATGTTAACATATTTTGCATATCAGTCATCAATTTCAACGAAAATTACGAATTCATTACTTTTTATAAATTCTATTATTTCATTTTCCCTAGATCTATATGAACAAGGATTACTTAAACATGACTGGAGCCTTTTTGGTTTGCTAACGCATGATTCGTGATTCTGTTTCTGGTTTCGCTCTTATAACATAACCCTGCTACTTTCCCCATAGGCGATTATTTATTGCTGTAATTGTTCAGTGATAAAATGTTTTACTACAAAATAATTTGTGTGAAATGAGTGGGTTCCAGCTGGATCTTGTCACTTTTTAAATGAATTCGAATCTGTCTTAAGATTTTCGAAGATGAAATTTTTCTAACTTGGATCTTTGGATTCCTCTCAACTTCTTTCAATATTAGTAATTATTTATTATATACTTCTGTTTTCTGGTCGACTTCGGAGTAGATAATACCCGATACCAGAAATCGCGCTAATTATTTGGGAATTGATTATATAATGACAATGACTGCTCATAGATATTCAAACACTATAACTATAATATAAAATTACCATTTAACTTTCCTTTTTACCTTTTTAGTGAACTTAATTTTTAAAGTAAAAGTTGCTTGTGTACAAATACAAGTTATTAGTGCTCGGAAATTACTGAATTTTAATAAAATTTTGATTTTTTTCAACCAAGCAACTGTCCCTATTGTCAAAGTTTCATGATTCTACAACCAAGAATGAATTTTCTCTTCCAGGTTACATCCAAATAAGAAGCGCTATGGATACTCACTTTAACAGCCGCTATTAACATAACATAGTGATCTCGGCGCTGAAGAGTTGGCCTGATGTGGCCTGTCGCCGATTCTTTTCCTTTTCGTGCCTTGTTCACAGAAGATCTAAAATCATGTCATTTGACCGGATCTTTTCATGACTGACGATAGTTTGAAATATTTATAATATATAACAATATAATTTCTATCGCCCAGTCTCAACATGCCAAAAAAGGAAAGCGACAAAAATGTATTAATAGAAGAATGAGCGAAATAGAATAATATTTTGTAGAAACAATAATTCCACATAATAATATTTTTTCGGAAGCCTTGGCTAAACATCGTAGTGAACGTACATTGATTCCTGTGTTTTTCTGCATATTTTTTTTTAATTTATTTCTGCCACATGAACGTACAAAAAACCTAAAATTTCAACTTTTGATGATTTCTTCATTGAAAATGTTCATAACAATATTTCAGGTTCAACGATATTTGTGGGAAGAACTTCTTTTAAAAAAGAACAAACATAACTCGTTTCTCAGTCCAAGGTGTAATATAAATTCCACTACACTAAAATACTTTCATATTGACTTTGGACGTCTGAAATTCTGAATTCATTATTCAGTGAATTTCTATGATAGCACATTGAATTATTTTCACGGTGAATTCTGGTGCAATTCTGCTCGAACAAAAAATTGTATACTTCCTCTGAGTGCAAATCCTGACATTTTTCGAATTTCATTTCGAATGAAATGTCCCTGGACAGGTCTTGATCTTTGCCATAAGCCATCTGTTTCTGTTCTGACCATAAAATTTCCCATTCAAGCTGCAGTTTTGCCGGGTTTTGCACTACGCAACGAGAATAAAAAGCAAATATTTAGATTTTTTTAAATAATGCCCACTGTGGTCCAGTTTTGGTAGGGCTTTGAAACTCGTTGTGTTGCAAAAACACCACACTCGCGTTTTGCAATGTGTTGGTGATGTGAAATTATTATTCTTCGTTGCTCTCACTATATAGGGTAACGTGGGGCAGCGCGCCCCCCACTTTTTTTAAACTAAATTTTTGATGAAGTTTTAATTGATACGAGGTGGTTCTTTGTTTTGTTTAAAATTTTAAATAATGCCCACTGTGGTCCAGTTTTGGTAGGGCTTTGAAACTCGTTGTGTTGCAAAAACACCACACTCGCGTTTTGCAATGTGTTGGTGTTAATTAATTAATATTCTTCTTAATTAAATTTGTGTATTCTTAATTAAATTAATATTCTTCGCTGCTTTCACTATGTATTGATTTTATGACATTTCATTAACTTTAAATCTTGTCTTAGAATAAAATAGTATAACCTAACTGATACAAATATAATCCTCATTGAATTGAAATTGATCAATGATGGATGCAGAGAGCACCACAATCGCCTGGACATTTCATCAATTTTTTTAGCGATTTATACATTTATTTCTGTAAGTTACAAATCGTGAACACACTGACGCAAGTAAACTCATGGCTCCCTATTGACTTTAAATTCATTACTTTCACATAGATTACTTTTAAATTCCTTACATTAATTGAGTTACAGTACATAGAGTTACTAACATGCGTAATTTGTCAATTCTCGCGAGCAAGGCCAAGTATTTAGTTCGGTTTGCTGAACCGCTATTACCTACAACGCTGTTAGAAATTTTGGTCCCAGAACTAAAATAAGGAATTTAATGGTTCTAAATTATTTCAGTTTAGGACCATTAAAATGAAATAAGGAATTTTAATGGTCCCAACTAAATTTTGGTGCCAAATTATTGGAACAATTACAGAAAATATGGCTAAGGAAGTTATCGCTAGTTAAAGCGACTAGTTTTCTACCATTGAAACCGTGAAAATTTGCTCAATGATCCCATTTAATGCGCGTCATGATTTATTTCGAAAAATTCGTTAAATAATAAAGTTCATAAAATACAAAATGTTCAAGACTAGAAGCACAAATTTTATTTTCGATTTATATACATTGTTTCTGCCGAAACTCGAGCGCTGGTAGAAGAGGATTCTTCTGTGTTGTTTCTGCCGAAACTCGAGCGCTGGTAGAAGAGGATTCGTTGCGGGCATCGCCGGCCCCTGACTGCTTCACGCTCTACACTTTAATCTCAAGGCGAAATCAAATTGCCAACGAATTGCTCGTTGTTCTCTTCCTTTAAAAGGCCTTGTCTGGGAGTGTAGGCAGGCTTTGCAACCAAGCTATTTATTTCACAATGGTTTTGAGAAGTATACATAAGATATCCATGGGAACACCTCGCATTACTTGAGTTTAGAATGATATGCAACCATTCGAGTGCATCATACTCGCGAAATCGTTATAAAATTTTAATTGGCATGGAATATTCCAAGAGAATGTGGCGCACTCCATACGCAGTCTATGCTATCGAAGAAGTTGCATTTATCCGTACTATAGCGAGGACAAATTTGCTTACATCCCTCACTCAAACCGCGGTTGTGATTAAAATTTGCCTTGGCATACTAATCTTCTATGCCATCTTATTTGAAATAAATCAGTATTACTATTTAGTGCTCTTTAAATATGCCACCGAAAGAAAAATAACAATTTGCATTTCGTCAGTTCGTGGCTGATTGCACTTTTTTTGATTGCCTCAAAATGGCTTAGAATTTTTTGAGGAGCGAACTTTTGCTAGTTTCAATTCATATTTGGTGAAAATTTAATTTAATTATGTAACTTATTGATAAGCTCATCTCTACTTGCTTGTTCCTATGTTTTTCTTTGATAACTTGGTTTAGTTATAATGAAGCGATGGTTAGAAGATGAACTACTACATGAATGTATTAGCTTTTAATGAGCTTGTTTTTTCCTCACCAATACTTTTTTGACTCTGAATTTTGATACAAATAAATACTTTTATTCAAGATGCAGTTATATTTTAGTTCTACGTACAGTTAAAAAAGCATATGTTCCTGATCATTTTGTTATAGTTCGAGTAGTGATAAGGAATAAGTGATACGCGTAGTTGTAAGCTTGAATAAAGGAAATTTGTGAAATATCCAGAACATGTTTGCTGTGTCAGGGCTTGGTGGCACTTCAAAGGCATATGTTACTGATCATTTTACTATAGCTCGAGTAGTGATATGGAATAAGTGATACGCATAGTTGTAAGCTTGAATAAAGGAAATTTGTGAAATATCCAGAACATGTTTGCTGTGTCAGGGCTTGGTGGCACTTCAAAGCAGCTCCCTGAGCCTCTCCAGAAACTAATTACACTGTCGCTATAGTGTGCCTACGGAAAGCATTTGTTGTTTCTCTCGTGTGGGTAATTAGATCAACCTTAGCTTCTAGTTCACCAAGTTTTCACTTACACTAATTATTTTACTGATCGCTTTATTACCATTAGTGTACGAGCTTTACTTAGACTAATGAGTTTACTGATCGGTTAATTACCATTATTGTACAAGATTTACTTAGACTAATGATTTTACTGATCGGTTAACTACCATTATTGTGCGATCTTTACTTATACTAATGATTTTACTGATCGGTTAATTACCATTATTGTACAAGATTTACTTAGACTAATGATTTTACTGATCGGTTAATTACCATTATTTTACAAGGTTTACTTACACTAATGATTTTACTGATCGGTTAATTACCATTATTTTACAAGGTTTACTTACACTAATGATTTTACTGATCGGTTAATTACCATTATTGTACAAGCTTTACTTAGACTAATGATTTTAGGGACTGACGAATTATTGTACAAACTATAACATTAGCCATGAAGCTCACTGATATTTCGTTTTATCCACGTATGGTATGTGCTAGTATAAGAGTCTCATTGAGTGCTCATTGGAACCATATGTAACGTTCCTCTGACGATAGTGGGTAAAATGTAGCCACTCGTAATTTCTAAATTGTGATTTAAATTGAGCAGAATTTTAATCTTTTTGCAATTTGTATCATATCTTCCTTTATTTGATTTGAAACAATTTTTGCCACTGAAATAAACGAAAATACAATCGCTGCCAATGGCCATGCAACATCGTCAGCATCATTTTTCATTGCCCATTGGGAAATCGTAAAATCGGTACGTTTTTCAAGCAGTATCTCACGGCGATTTCAAAATTATTTGCATTTACTGATTAGTTAATTACCATTACTGAACGAGCTTTACTGCTAAAAATTAAGTTTCAGTATTATGTTTTTACGTTAAGAATTTACATTATGCTGCGGCCAAAAGAGCTAAAACCTGGGAATGCATATTTGTTTGCTGAACGATGGTTAGTTTAAAAGGCGATTCAATCCATGTATTTATGTTTCACAGTTCCTTTGATTGATCTCTGAATATATTTTCGTTAACTTGTGTCGCCATTTAGCATTGATCTTACGTTGAATAGTCAGGCTACGAAATTGAATTAAAATGCTTTGCTATAGGCCGTACGTGGGCGCATGCATGTAACCTGCACCTCCGGTTGAGGAAATCTTTCCTGGAATTGGCTTGCTGAAGTTTTTTTTTTTCACGGCTTCGAGTATCATCTCCAAAGCATGAAATCAGAGCTTTGCCGAACACTCGTTTTTATATAATCATAAAATTAAAATTACTCAGGATGGCAAAATTCTTATTGTTTAAAGTGACCAGGTTATCTTGATTTTGGATTGTCAAGCAGATCACGCATCACATGTAGGAGTACTACATCACTTAGGTTACTTTATCTCTAGCCGTGTGATAAAAATGACATGACACATCCTTTTGTTGAATTTGAATTGAAGTTGAATGTTTTGTGATAGAAATGACGTTGAAAGATTTGTTGAAAATTTTTGTTGAAAAGTTGATAGTTTCGATTGCGCTGCGTTGCCGCATCTTGGACCTACGATAAAAATTTGATGCCAGCAGAAGACATGTGTGCCGAGGCCAGCCAGGCCTTCATATGTTGCATTGGTTTATTTGTATTGCAATTCATTAGTATTTTAGTCGCTTTCTTAGTGGTTTTTCTCTGTAGTAAATATATTGCAATTCATTAGTATTTTAGTCGCTTTCTTAGTGGTTTTTCTCTGTAGTAAATATATTGCAATTCATTAGTATTTTAGTCGCTTTCTTAGTGGTTTTTCTCTGTAACAAACATATTGCAATTCATTAGTATTTTAGTCGCTTTCTTAGTGGTTTTTCTCTGTATTAAATACATTGCAATTCATTAGTATTTTAGTCGCTTTCTTAATGGTTTTTCTCTGCAGTAAATATATTGCAATTCATTAGTATTTTAATCGCTTTCTTACTGGTTTTTCTCTGTAGTAAATATATTGCAATTCATTAGTATTTTAGTCGCTTGCTTGATGGTTTTTCTCAGTAGTAAATAAATGTTCTCAGTCATCGGTCGGGGACCTTCATATCCTTGTCGGTGGGTCAAGAAATGCAAGTACCTACACTCAGAAAAATTAGTGCGACTTTTCCAATTTGTGATGAACTTTTTGCCCTTCGAGGGCCATTGACCCACATTGGCCCGCAAAAGGATGTACCAGTGCTAATTGCCTAAAGTATTTCACTATTTGAACAATACGTCCCATAAATTTTTCTGAGTATAGTGTGCGAGACCGCAATATTTTTGTTTAGTTTTATGTTATTTTGTTCGATGTTTTGTCCTCGCTTGTCCTTTAAGCTTGAACCTGAGCTGAAACAATGAAGCCACGCAACTGCGTTCAGCTGGCAAGATATTCCTCAAAACTGATCAGCTCACAATAAGAAACATGTATTATTCAGAAGATTTTCTATGTCCAACAGCATTATACGAGTATGTCACGAAAACCTCATGTAATGTTTTATATATGATAATTTTTCTGTAACAAATTCATAAATTCATAAATAAATAAAAATAAATAAATAAAATCATATATTCATAAATTTCGGATTGGGGAATAATTAAAATATTTATCAACTCTCCCATTGTAAGTTTTGAAAACATTTTCGACTTGATTATTCTGTGCGTGCTGGTAAACATTTTCTTCACCAGAATACATGCATTTTTATATCGATACACGTCAGTTGTGCATTGACTACTGTTGTTTCTTCAAACTTTGTTGGATTTTTCCTAAATAATTCCTATTTGCTCAGGAATAACCTTATATTTTTACAATATATAATACCTAATCATATAATACACAAATTATAATAAAAATTATGACGTGGAGGAACGCCTTTCTTCGATCCAGGAGCTTGAGATCTACCCACGTCTCAGCTCTTTAAATGTGTAGACTGTTTACCGCAAATGTGTAGACTGTTTACCGCAAATGTGTTACCCCTCAGCCTCAAATATGTAGACTGTTTACCGCAAATGTGTAGCCTGTTTACCGCAAATGTGTAGACTGTTTACCGCAAATGTGTAGACTGTTTATCGCAAATATGTAGCCTGTTTACCGCAAATGTGTAGACTGTTTACCGCGTACGCGGGTTGTCCGCAAATTTAAGCTGCCAGCACGTCTGAGAAGTCATGACTGCCATGAAAAGTGTTATTTCCGCTTGTGACTTCTCAGTCATGTCAATGATGCATCGACATGGATGCACGTCTATCATTCGCATCCTTTTCCCGAGCGTGTTTACAGTGAAGTTAAATTCGATATCTCAGTTGTTGATAACTTTAGTCCTTTGGGCTTCCGAAATTCTGTTCGATGGCATCTGTGATGAACTGCGATATTTTAATAAAATATTGTTATTCATGTTCAGATTTCGTTGAATGAGAGTGTAAGTAGAGGGAAACAAACTACACAATTTATTATTATAATTATTATTTTACACGGACCAATTTTCAATCGGGGTCTTCCCTAAATTCATTCAGAATAGTAATCGTCTGAAAAACGCATTTCCTCTGCAACTTTACTATGTCAACTTAAAAAGTTTTGTTAATTTTGCGCTACATCATAACTCTTGTGATGGATATTTATTTCCAATATACTGACCAGCTCTTTCGTTGTTAATTGTAGGTGACCGACAAAAACATCTCGAGTTGCGTAAAATTCTTGAACACTAGAATGTTTCCGCTTCATCTGAACCCTTTCACCCGTCGCTGAAGCTGACAATCTCTAGGGCGCGGAACAGGCTTTGTGTCGATATATTTTGGATAGAAAATAATATAGAATAATATAGATAGAATATATAGAATAATATAGATAGAAACAAATATAGAAATTCTGACCATATCAAAGACAAAGTAATTTTGCTCAAAGTTGATTTGGTCAAGATTGTTATGTATGAATCACATCGTTGAGCTAGGCTGTGAAGCGCAATTGATCCGACCTCTCCTCCTCTTCATAAAACATGTCATGCAAACCCCAGCCATATGCAGGGTATCTTTCTCTAAAAGCGCCATCTTCCACTTGATAATGTTTTGTTTGATGATTGGTAATTAATCTACATAGTATGAAATTCATTATTTTACTGGTAACAATAAGTCAACATTCATATGCAGGTCCTATATTTGCATGAGCCGTAACGCTGTCTTTCTGTCATTTGACAACTCAACATACTCTTATTTTCCTCTTCTGTGGTGCACTAACAGGGATGAAACCGTGATCAAGTTTGCGGTGATGTTTCTTATTTTTCGTCTAAACGCTTGTGTAAGATTTTCTTCGGGTCGCAGATTGCTGAGTAATATTAGTTTTTTCTAAACGCAAATAAATTTAATTGTTGTACATTGAAGCGACTGACGACTAGCAGCTTTAGTGTAAAAACGACTGAAAACTATAATTCCACGTAAACCACCCGACAATAAAATGCATGATGAACAGTGATTTTTACATTTGTTTTTAGACCTGGATACCATGAATTCAATATACCACGAATTGGGATGAATTGAGTTCAGACTGAACTCGATTTGATTGAGGTATTGTTGCTTCAAAAACAAGTTGAAAATTGCTCTAAAGCTCGAACTTGAATATATCAGGTAATTCGATTTTAGCGATTATTTCCATTAAGTTGACTAACAGAGTTTTATAACACATCCCTCATCAGTACCTTCCTGCTTTGCATAAAAAACGATGATCGTTAAGCGTATTGATCGTTTATATTTTTTCGTGTGTTGCTGATGCAGTTGAATATTTCTGCAATGTGCCTTATAAATATATGAATTGAGAGCCCATAAAATAGTTAAGAATTGTGTTGATTTTAGAATAATCTAATTTTATCTGTGATTACATCAATTAATTTATATTCTTCAAAATAATAAAATTAGTTACCTATTTGATTTTTATATTTGAAGCAATTAAAATGTTCATAACTATATCTGTATCTACATTTTTATTCAACATCTAAAACTATTTCAAATAATTGTGAGAAGAAAGCACGCGTCCAGGGAAAAATTCTTAACAGAAAATACTATCACAATAATAAAAAAAAATACAATTTACTCATGAAAAATATCACTTTAGTTTCCCATTTTTCCATTTATTGCCGAATGTAAAACGTTTCTAGTTCTTTTTCCTCCCTGGAAACAAGGGAGATTACAGCGATTAATTCCTTTTAGTTGATGACTAATAGAGTTTTATGAAAGATCACACATCAGTACCTTGCTGCATTGCATGAAAAAAACTATGATCGTTAAGATTATTGACCGTTTATATTTTTTTTGTGTGTTGCTTACGCAATTTTTTTTTATTTCTGCAATACGGTACGTATGCTTTATAAATATATGAATTGTGAGCCCATACGATATATAAGAACGGTGTTAATATTAGAAAAATCTAGTTTTATCTGTGGTTACGTCAAATAATTTATATTCTTCAAAATAATAGAATCAGTTACCTTCTTGATTTTTTTATTTGAAGCAGTTCAAATGTTAACTATATCTGTATATACATTTTTATTCAACATCTACAACTATTTTAAATAATTGTGAGAAGAAAGCACGCGTCCAGGGAAAAATTCTTATCAGAAAATGCGAAACTAATAATAATAAAATACAATTTACTTATGAACAATAGCACTTTAGTTTCCCATTTTTCCATATATTGCCGAATGTAAAACGTTTCTAGTTCTTTTTCCTCCCTGGAAACAAGGGAGCTTCACCGAAAGTATAGCACACCCATGAAAGGCTCTCCTGCCGCATTGATTACGGTGCTCGTTAGGTCATTACCTGCCACGCAGACTCGGTCTTTCTTTTATGACTCTTTAATGTTAGAACTTTCAGGCTTGCTTCCATTTCTTTACCAGCCGCTAATGCAATTTTGCTCTCATTAATATATTGATGTATCGTTAATGGACACAATGTTGGCTCCAAGGTGTTGAATAAGTGAACGTTGAAATATTACTAAGCTGTTAACAGATTTATCATCATAGATCCCTCCCAGTTTCCTATAAGCACATACAAAATTTTCCCCAAATTTTTCAAGTGAGAAAGTTTTTCTTCACCAAAAATTATTATGGGTACACGATGAATAAATTATTTTTTCAAATTAAATTCCCTTATTTATATTTTTGCTTATTCATGCACCTTTGTGTGACCTAAATTTTCACGGCAGGCTTTTCACGGATTCGCAAGTGTTTACCCAATAAAAGATTCTGTTGATGAATGTCACATCCATGTGCAGCTATTGAACCCACTCAATGCGTCGAGAATACTTATTAAAATGGACCAATAGCTTGCATAACGTTTGCTGGTCTTATGGGCACGTCGATAATTTATATTCTTGTTTGTGTGCATTGAGCTCAATCGGGGACCTTATGTGTCCTAATTTATTATGTCGAATTTCATGCTAGATGAGAACGTCGGGAATATTATATTATTTTTTCATAGTGGACGCACTCACTTTTTGCTGAAAAGTCAGATTGAATTTTTCTGAATAGTCTCCATTCCATGCATAACCAATTAATGAGAGTGCAGATTCAGGATTTTAGATTTAACTGGTTGGGAATCAACATGACAGTATATCAGTTTTATTTTACATCATCAGATAAATGCTTGACGAAGGAATTTATAATTATATCAGAATGAATGGTGCTCCATTCAAACATGTCAGAAATAAATATGTCATATTTAGCTGAAGTGTTTCGCTAAACTTATGAAATACGCATTGGCGATTTTGGATCTTGGGTATATATTACATATTTTGTGCATGCCAATGTCCGTTTTTGTAATTTGAAGCTCTTTTTCCGAGCAAATTATCATAGCTTTTGTGATACGTAGCGACTGTAGCTCGAATTGATTTGCTGCCTTATGCGCAGCCCTTATTTTCAACGCGTGTTGAGTAAACCAGCGCTCCTCTGTTGATATTTTGATTATAATCACGTAAGTGTCGCTAATGCTGTTGGATAGGTTCTGATTAGGTTCTGATTAGAAAACGAATACACTTCATGAAATTGAGTGTCAATGTTGGATTTTATGTGTGTGAAATTCTTTTATTAATTAGTGTATAAAAATATGAGACTTGAATTTATGTACGGGTTAACATCTTTTGCATAGTCATTAAATTTAACGAAAATGACGACTTCATTACTTTTTATGTATTCTATTATTTCATTTTCCCCCGATCCAAATGAACAAGGATTAGTTAAACATGACTGGAGCCTTTTTGGTTTGCTAATGCATGATTCGTGATTCTGTTTCTAGTGTCGCTCTTATAACATAACCCTAACACTTTCCCCATAGGCGAATATTCATTTCATAACGGATGCATATGTAGCTGTAATTGTTCAGTGATAAAATGTTTTACTACATATTAATTTGTGTGAAACGAGTGGGTTCCAACTGGATCTTGTCACTTTTTAAATGAATTCGAATCTATCTAAGATTTTTTAAGATGAAATTTTTCTAACTTGGCTCTTTGGGATTCCTCTCAACTTCTTTCAATATTATTAATTATTTATTACTTTTGTTTTCTGGTTGACCTCGGAGTAGATAATCCCCGATACCATAAATCGCACTGATAATTTTGGAATTGATTGTATACAGACAGTGACTGCTCAGAGATACTCGCAAACTTTATTATTAAATTATCATTTAACTTTCCTTTTTACCTTTTTAGTGAACTGAATTTTGAAATACAAGTTGCTAGTGTACAAATACAAGTTATTAGTGCTCGTAAATTACTAAATTTTAATGATATTTTTATTTTTTTTTCAGCCAAGCACCTGTCCTCGTTGGCAATAACGCCAACGAGGCGTTATTGCGTTAAAAATCAATCAATCAATCGATGTTTCTTGATTCTACAACCAAGAATGAATTTCCTCGTCCAGGTTACATCCAAATAAAAAAAAGCGCTATGGATACTAACTTTAACAGCCGCTATCAATTTCTAGCGCCGAGTCTCAACATGCCAAAAAAGGAAAGTGACAAAAATGTATTAATAGAAGAATGAGCGAAATAGAATAATATTTTGTGGAAACAATAATTCCACAAAATAATATTTTTACGGAAGCCTTGTCTAAACATCGTAGTGGACGTACATTGATTCCTGTGTTTGCCTGCATAAATTTTACAATTAATTTCTTCAACATGAACCTCCAAAAAAAAAACAAAATTTCAACTCCTGATGATTTCTCCATTGAAAATGTTCATAGCTATATTTCAGGTTCATTTAAATATGTAGGGAGAATTTCTTTTAAAAAGGAACAAACACAACTCGTTTCTCAGTCCAAGGTGTAACATGCATTCCATTACACTAAAATACTTTCATATTGACGTTGGCCGTCTGAAATTCTGAATTCCTTATTCAGTGAATTTCTACGAGAGCGAACTGAATTATTTTCACGGTGAATTCTGGTGCAATTCTGCTCGAACAAAAAATTGTATACTTCCTCCGAGTCCAAATCCTGACATTTTTCGAATTTCATTTCGAATGAAATGTCCCTGGACAGGTCTTGATCTTTGCCATAAGCCATCTGTTGCTATTCTGACCATAAAATTTCCCATTCAAGCTGCAGTTTTGGCCGGGTTTTACACTACGCAACGAGAATAAAACCGAATATTTTGATTTTTTCAAATAATGCCCANGAGCGGAATCTTAATCTTTTAGAAATTAGTATCATATTTTTCTTTATTTGATTTGAAACAATTTCTGCCACTGAAATAAACGAAAATACAATCGCCGCCAATTGCCATGCAACATTGTCAGCATCATTTTTCATTGCCTATTTGTTTGAAATCATAAAATCGGTAAGTTTTTCAAGCAGCATCTTACAGCGATTTCAAAATTATCTGCTAAATCTTCATGTTTTTAATATATACAAATTTTATTGTCCACCGTACCTATATATAAATATAATATCGTAATAAATACAATAATATATTCAAGTTGTATACAGTAGCGCGTTGAGATTTATTATTTCTTATTGCCACTGTACCACTCGAAATATCAAGGCAATATTGAGGTATAACACAACTCAATAAAGGCCGGTGATGTAAGCGGTAAATAATACGGAGATGTTACCGACCACAGCCTCCAGATATAAGCCTTAAATAAGCCGGCGTGAGTGAGACTTAGCAAGTAGATATTTGAACCCAGAGCAAGAGTGGTTACTTGGAACTCTAACAAAGACGGAAATTATTGAAAGATGAATTTTAACCGACGTTTGTTGTGAACCTTGATCGAATTAATTAAATTTATTCTCTAGATAATAATTAACACTTATTTTCGATGCAATCGATGAAGCTAAAAATCACTTTTCAGTATTCTGTTTTTACGTTGAGAATTTACATTATGCTACGGCCGAAACAGCTAAAACTGTGGACTGCTTATTTGTCTAGAGTACGATGGTTAGTTAATTAAAAGGCGATTCAATACAAGTTTTTTGTTACACAGTTGCTTTGATTGATCTCAAAATATATTTTCGTTAACTTGTGTCGCCATTTAGCATTGATCTTACGTTGAATGGCCAGGTTCCGAAATTAAATTAAAATGCTTTTTAAGGCCGTACCTGGGCGCTTGATCTTGCGTTGCATAGTCAGGCTACGGAATTAAATTAAAATGCTTTTCTTTAGGCCGTACGTGGACGCTTCCATGTTACCTGCACCTCCGGTGGAGAAAAATCTTTCGTGGAATTGGCTTCCTCAAGTTTTTTTTTCACGGCTTCGAGTATCATCTCCAAAGCATGAAATCAAAGCTTTACTGGACACTCGTTTTTATATAATCATAAAATTAAAATTACTTAGGATGGCAAATCCTTTTTGTTTGAAGTGTCCAGGTTTTATTGATTTTCGATAGTACAGCAGATCACGCATCACATGTACAACCCGACGCAAAAGGTTAGCCCCACCCCTTTAAAACATCATAACACATCGAGTTTTGCCAGTTTTAACGTGCAAATGATGGCAAACGATTTGTCTTGCGCTCTGCAATCTATAGCAGGTGAAATTTGGTGAAAAAGTTAATTACTGGCGGGAAAATCAAGCGGTCCGTGTTTTTGCACCGACGCAAAAGGTTAGCCCCACTTTGCAAGTTTGGCGCTCTTGCGGACAGGACGCAGCGTAGACTCGCTGCAAAGGGTGCGTTCATAGCGTAGTAGTTGTGCACGGATCTTATGCACACCTAGGCAAGAAATGGGCGCGGGAAAGCCTCTAACTGAGTTTTTGAAAGGTGCCATTCAAGCTTTGATGGCGCTGCCTGTGGGCGAGCGTCCTAGCCTGCGTCAAATGGAGGCACAAGTGTGGTGTAGCCGCAAAGCCATCTCCAACTATCTCAAGGACCCCGTGAACTACGGAAAGCGGCACACCAAAGGCCGCCCCAAGAAGATGTCGGCCCGTGACACGCGTCGCCTCTTCCGAGTTGCGACGCCCGGCGACTTGAGCGCGCCCAAACTAGTCCGAAAGTTGGAGCTCAATGTCTCCAAGTCCACCGTCTCTCGCACCCTCGCGTCCTCCGGCATCTTCCAATACGTGAAGAAGAACAAGGCCCCCCAATCGACCGAGGCTCACAAGCATGCCAGGGTCGCCTGGGGCACAAAGTATGCAAGTACTAGTGATGACACCTGGGCCAAAACCATCTTCTCTGATGAGAAGAAATGGAATTTGGATGTTCCAGATGGTCTGAAGTACTACTGGCATTGCCGCAGGAATGATCCAAAGGCAGCTTTTAGTCGCCAAAATGGCGGGGGCAGTGTAATGGTGTGGGGGGCCTTTCATGCAAACGGGACGAGCGAGCTCGTCTTCCTCGAAGGCAACCTGTTCGCGGACGACTATGTCCAAACGCTCGAGTACCATCTACTTCCCGTCATCCGCCACCAAATTCGCCACGGCGCCATCTTCCAACAAGATAATGCCTCAATCCATACGGCGCGCACGACCAAGGCCTTCTTCAAGCGTGCCAAAATCCGGGTTATGGACTGGCCAGCCAAGTCCCCCGATCTGAATCCCATTGAGAACACAGTACCGAACAAGTTTAGGGATGATGGCATTAATGCCATTTAGTTCTTTTTCATTAAAGAAAATACTATTTGAACCTTGCTTGTAATCGTGTTTGTTTTACCTCAATTCCTTTTGATTAGTTTCCTTGCTTCCCAAAGTTTCGTCCATTACTCGGCAAATATAAATTCAACTTTCACGAACAGTGACTGTGAATTACAGCTCTGAATCACATGTCTCTAGTGACCAATAATTTCAGGATTCGATAATAATTTTCAAAAAAATTTTTCTTACCTGAAAATTCCAACTTGCAAAAATCTTCTAGGAATCAAATAAACTTGTACTAGGAAACTATTAAACTGGGAAACTAGGAAAATATACTAGGAAAATACACAACCAAACCAGTCGATATTTCCTAGGGGACATCGCACCTATGCAAGGCAGCAGGATGCAGCTGCACGCTGGTAGCGCTTCAGACAGTCCCGTCGTTTGGTGCCTCTCGAGACCACCGATGGTGCGGCATTCCATTTCATTCAGAAATTTCGATGTTTGTCAAGTTTTCGCATTTAATGCTTTCTCGCTACCGAACGGTCTAGAGCACTCGACGCACTGGCAAGACACCTGCATTAGCAAGGCGTTGGCATGGCTCCTTAGAAAGGCGTTAGCAAGGCTCCTTAGAAAGGCGTTAGCAAGGCTCCTTAGAGAGGCAATGCTTCTTACCAAGGTGTTTGCAAGGCTCCTTAGCAAGACTTTGGCACGGTTACTCCATATCATGGACTTGACAAAGTTGTTGATCAGGGCTATAAGGTCTACACAAAGCTCCTTAATAGCAGAGGATCGTCATGAATAGATTCAGTGTTTTATAGCTGCTGACGATAAAACAACATACGCTAAAACTTTCAAAATCCAANATATTATATTATATTGTATTATATTATATTTCAAAGATGCTTAGCATCTAATATAAGGCTTGCATAGCCTTAGCTTGTACTTTGCATAATGTGAATAGGATAACATATTTTAGAGATGCTTAGCATCTAATATAAGGCTTGCATAGCCTTAGATTGTACCTTGCATAATGTGAATAGGAGCGCTATCAGAATACGGATTATATTCCGACTACCGCAAAGCTCTTCTAATACGGTTACCACTGGCCTCTTCTAATACGGTGACCGTATTTGGTTCTCTGTCAAATGAAACTTGGAGCTAGGGCTGCACAAATGGCTTAGTAGGAGGATAAGCGAACGCGTACCGGTAGCATCTATGGCTCGTTAAGCAAGTCATATAATGCGCCGATGGCAGTTTTTAGTTTTACCACATTCCTCCTCTGACTAACTTTGCAATCGAAGGTGTGTCGGTTAGCCATTATTTGCCCTTCTCAAATAAATCGACAATAATGCCTCCGCCCGCCTAATTTTGTGAATATGACAGATTCAAGTGAACAGTTTCCGGATTCGAACCTTCGATCTTCTAGGAAAAATCTCAATTAAATTAATTTTTACGATGCATCCCAATAATATCATTTTTTTACGATGTATCCCAATTGTATTAATTCTTTACGATACATCCCAATTAAATTAATATTCTTATGTGTTTGAAAATTTATTATTTTTAATTGAAAAAGTTACGAAAATTAGCTCCAACGATATTTATCATCAGAAATTTGCAATAATGATGGAGCTGGTCTCCGAAATTTATTCATTTATATTATGGTAAACTTGATTTTTTTTTTGTGTTTTTGAAATTATTGAAATTCTATTTTGAGCAAATTAATGATATATAATGCCAATGCAAGGATGTTCATTATATTAGTAGTAAACATGATGCAAATTCTAGTCATTTAAAGGCCTCTCTATAGGCATTTTAATCACATATTAGTACACCCTCCAGGGGCCTGAGATTCTACGAACACCTTTTCATTATTACAGCTATTTGGTTAAACTTCAAATAATGTATGATTAATTCATGGAGTTTAGCTGCAAAATAATTATTTTCAATAATTCATGAACATTTGATGCATTGAATCAAATTAATTAGTTCGATATTAACCGATTCGCAGGGAGAATAAATTCAAAAATACCTCCTACAATATAATACTACGAGCGCAAATCGAAGTAAGAAAACTTTTTCATTATTTCCACTTGTAATGTTATGGGAAGACAGGAATTAAGCAACAGTTTCTGTGGATTCAGCTCGATCGAGTGACGCCGCGAGAGTCGGAACACGAGACGTTGTCTTCGGCTCGGTTTGGTAAGCTTCTTTGCTTGTCCGAAACATTGCAAAAAAATCAAAAGTTTTGCCTATCTGCTCTCAGGAATTCATCATGACACATTTGCCAGAAGTTGTCGGAAGACAGTCATTCGTCAGATCAGCGACAAAAATCTCTTAATCTCAGATTAAGATGAAGGTACGAGAGAACGGAACATTTTCTGACTTTCCAGAAAATCCAGCAGGGTGTTTTTTACGTATAAAGTCTTCGTATTCGTTCCTTTGTCGCTAGTAAAATGAAGTTTCCAGCGTCACGGAGTTCATTCCGGATGACCGAGTTAGGATTTTTCACCATCAATATCTATTTATCTCTAATTATTCGAATTTTTTAGAGTTCAGTCATTTGCTTTCGTTAAAATACGACTTATACTTATTTTTGGTTGAGGAGTAGGATATATTTCTGAAACGGAAAAGAGAAGTGAAAGCCAAATAAATATAAAAATTTATAGAAATGTTTTGGAGTCCAGCTCTTCCGTTAGTTCGAGAATTCTGGATTTCAGATACCATCAGTTAGTATAGGTGAAATTAAAAAAAACTCCCAATTGACTAATCGAATATAAAACCAAAGGGTGCATTCAGGCAAAGCTTCGGTTCAATAATCAAAAAGGATTCTAAAATTTCCCAATCGGGAGGATCTTAAGTGGGAGCTAAAGTTTTAAAGTCTCTAACGGATATGAGCAAGTTACACTGCTCGGCGTGAAAGCTCACTGCCGAATGAAGAAGCAACACAAGCAAATTTCCTGTCCCATTGCACCTCCCTCTATGCTCCTCCTGTCTTGATTAAAAGTTTCGTGGTTCTACTGACGTACGCAAATGTGCAATGCACCCAACTGTTTTAATTAACTAGGTGCCATCTCGTATGAAAAGGGAGAATTTCTTTATACCAAAATAAAGAACCGATTTTTAAGTTATTTAGCAACACAACATGGTTATTTACAATCAGAAATCTACATGAAGACAACTTATAATTCTTCTAACATTGTCTCGAATGCAAGGCCAAAGTATGAGAAAGAACAAAAAATATAACTCAGTACTCACTGCAGTGAGTACTGAGTTATATTTTTTTATTAATTTTCTATTGTTTACCAAGGCCGGGAACGATGTATGAAACATCATCACAAGTTTGGTCTGACAAAATATTACCGAAATGCAGTTTATGTGCCAGCTTTTCGTCAGCGTGAGTGAGTCGAAAATTATTCCAGCTGAAATTGACAAACCAGTAATTTTGCTAAGTATAATAAATTACGAGATTATCGACGCCAATGTATTGTTTCAGGGAGGATGAGAACGCTATAATCATTCACAACTAAATCAATATTTCTGAATAGTGATATATTATATATATTATATATAGCTCATGGCTCCCTATTGACTTTAAATTCATTACTTTCATTTAAATTACTTTTAAATTCTTTGCAATAATTGAGTTACAGTACAAAGAGTTATTAACATGCTTTTTTTGTCAATTCTCGCGAACAAGGCCAAGTATTTAGTTGGCCTTAATGCGCCGCTATCACCTGCAACGCTGTTAGAAATTTTGGTCTCAAAACTAAATAAAGAATTTAATGGTAAATGAGAAGCTGTCAGAGATAACTTAATATTGTGACAAATGAACAGTTTCAAAGTGAAAGGATGTGCCAACTTCAAACGTTTTATCTTGTTTGACTTTTCGCGACGGTAATATCGATGCTTCTTGGTGATTTTTTCTTGAAGAATTTCTGAAAATTAACTTTAAATTTCACATAAAAATTATTGGAACAATTACAGAAAATATGGCTAAGGAAGTAATCGCTAGTCAAAGCGACTAGTTTTCCACCATTGAAACCGTGAAAATTTGCTCAGTGATCCCATTTAATGCGCGCCATGATTTATTTCGAAAAATTCGTTAAATAATAAAGTTCATAAAATACAAAATGTTCAAGACTAGAAGCACAAATTTTATTTTCGATTTATATACTTGCTAATGTGCGCCAAGACTATTTTATTAAGTTTAAAAGTTGTAATTAAGATGCGAGGCTTCTGAATGAAGCTCTACGTGCGCAGGCTGCGGGCGATGGAACTTTTATGCTCCACAAAATTTGCCAAGCCGAGTAAGAGGACGGGCCATAATGCCTGTGAAGGCGTTCGTAAATGCTACTCGTAACATACTTGTAAATTACGTACTTGCAATCGTTTACATACTCTGGTGCTCTTGACAGTGTTTTATCTACATTCTTTATAATTATTATTGAATCTGCCACGCAGTTATCAGTAAGTTGTATAAACTTTAGGATGAACCATATACCAGCTAACTGAAATTCTTTCACTTTGCTGATAAACGCAAAGTCGGTATCATTCCTGCTCTCGGCAATAATGTGACCACTAAGGAAGGATTGGAATCAATCAAAACATATCTCTAATTGATCGCAATTGAGATTATTGCATGGTCTGATACGTCGCGTTATCATCATTTTTCTTCACTTACATTTACCAGGTTCATATTGGCAACATATTCGATCAATAAAAATGCAATTTAATCACAAAAGCAATTTAATCACAAAACGAGAAGAATCACATGGAAAACAATATTCGAAGATGTACATAATTTGATAACATTTTTATGAAATGCGAGAAAAAAATGTAACAAGTATTCTTGACTTTGAGATTGCGTGCTTCATGTACGGAGGACCGGCGTGTGCTTCATGTAAGTTATTATACGTAGGACCTCAATACGATGTACCATTTTGGCAGAGGCTCGGCGAATAAACATTGCGGTTAAGGCTCTGATAGAAATTTCAGTTGTGGCTGAAGCTTAGCAAAAAAATAACTTACCGTTATCGCTGAGGCTCGGCGAAAAATTAACGCAGTGGTTGAGGTTTAGCTAGAAATTAACGTTGTGGCTGAAGCTCGAGCAGTGATTACTGATGTGGCTGGGGCTCGGCTAGAAATTACCATTGAGGCAGAGGCTCGGCGAAAAATCAAGTAGAATCTCATTAGCATTCTTGCGAAGATCGCTAATCATTATCAATTATGTTACTTTCAGTATGAAAAGAAATGCATTGAAATTTTAATCCTTAAAGAAAAAATTTAACCTATCTGTTGGCGTCAGTGAACAATATTTTTCATCGCTAGAAATCTTCTTTTTCGGGCTAGTTGTTATAGCAAATCTACTTTATTTAAAAAAATGAATCGAATGATGGGGGATTGACAGGTTCATACCATAGAGAGAATGAAGTTTCCTGTTCACTGAACTTATTGCTTGTCTCCAGTAATTTGAAGGCAAACATTTATTTGTAAGTTTTGAAATGACAAGCCTGGAATTAGAGAGCCAGTTTAAATCGAAATTAATTTCCCGCATTTTAACTGGCAAAAATTAATTGAAGTATTAGAGACTGAATCTTTGACTTATCTGAATGGGATGAATGGCATCTCGCTGATTGACGTTGTTTCGTTGAATGACATTGAATGAAATCCGGACCGCTTCTTGTATCTATTTTCCAGCGTTGGAATAAATTTCATTCGAACCCTCATGAGTTGTTTAAAATAATACTTAAAATAAACTCAACCGTAAATATCGGAATATATGCTAATATTTCAGAATATTATTCAAGAATCAAACGATCAAACGAGTCAAAATCGCCATCGGAAAATCTACGAATATGGCAGAAGCGCTTCAAACGTCTGTCAATAAAGACAATATGACATACGACAGAATATATGACAATATGAATATGTCAATGACAATGATAATATGTCAATGATGAACAATCAATAATTATAGTTTATTTTTGTTCACATAGCAGCATCTTTGGCTCAACTTGACATTAAGGTTTTGATGGAAGTGAAGTTATGAGCGAAATTCGAAGTAAGAAAACTTTTTCATCATTTTCATTTGTAATATTGCACGAAGAAAGAAATTAAGCAACATTTTCTGTAGATTCAGCTCGATCAAGCGACGCCGCGAGAGTCGGAACACGAGACGTTGTCTTCGACTCGGTTTGGTAAGCTTCTTTGCTTGTCCGAAACAATGCAAAAAATCAAAAGTTTTGCCTATCTGCTCTTGGAAAATCATCATGACACATTTGTCAGAAGTTGTCGGAAGACTGTCATCCGTCAGATCAGCGACAAAAATCTCTTAATCTCAGATTAAGATGAAGGTATGAGAGGACGAAACATTTTCTGACACTACAGAAAGTCCAGCAGGGTATTTTTTTACGTAGAAAGTCTTCGTATTCGTTCCTCTGTTGCTAGTAAAATGAAGTTTCCAGCGTCACGGAGTTCATTTCGGATGACCGAGTTAGGATTTTTCACCATCAAGATCTATTTATCATTAAATTATTCGAATTTTTTACAGATCAGTCATTTTCTTTCGTTAAAATACGACTTCAACTTATTCTTGGTTGAGTTGGATATATTTCTGAAACGGAATAGGGAAGTGAAAGCCATATAGATATAAAAATTCATAGAAACGTTTTGGAGTCCAGCTCTTCTGTTAGTTCGAGAATTCTGGATTGCAGATACAATCAGTTAGTATAGGTGAAATTAAAAAAAAATCCAAATGATTATTCGAATATAAAACCAAAGGCTGCATTCAGGCGAGGCTTCGGTTCAATAATAAACAGGGATTGTTGTTGGGAGGATCCCAATCCAACCCAAATATCCCAATCAGGAGGATCTTAAGTGGGAGCCAAAGTTTTAAAGTCTCTAACGGATATGAGCAAGTTACACTGCTCGGCGTGAAGGAAAACTTCCTAATGAAGAGGAAACACAAGTAAATATACTGTCCTATTGCACCTCCCTCTATGCTCCTCCTGTCTTGATTAAAAGCTTCGTGGTTCTACTGACGTACGCAAATGTGCACTGCACTCACCTGTTTTAATTAACTAGGTGCCATCTCATATGAAAAGAGAGAATATATTCATGCCAAAGTAAAGAACCGATTTTTAAGTTATCAACACAACATGGTTATTAACATTCAGAAATTTACATGAACAAAGCTTATAGCTCTTCTAACATTGTCTAGAATGAAAGGCCAAAGTATGAGAAAGAACAAAAAAACAACGTTCGTATTTCTCATACTTTCTCATATTTCTCAACAACGTTCGGGAACACCTCCACTGGAGCGTTTGGCTTTTGAATTTCTCGACTTTTGTAAATATAAATAGTTTCGGGAACCCATTTAGT
This sequence comes from Hyalella azteca, assembly GCF_000764305.2. NCBI lineage: Eukaryota > Metazoa > Arthropoda > Malacostraca > Amphipoda > Hyalellidae > Hyalella > Hyalella azteca. The sequence continues at coordinate 45,028 of NW_025932885.1, forward strand.
GAGAACATATTGCGCAAAAAATTACAAGTCGGAGTTCAAATCATGAAATGTAGAACAGATACTAAAGCCGCGGTGCAATAATGTTTGAACCCCATTTAACTTGAATTTAAATGAACAAAATCTTAAAAAGCTGGTACTTGTACCGGTGATAGTCGACTTATGATTTTCTATGTCTCTCCCAGAAGTCAGTTTAGTATGAAGTACGGCGTTAGAGTTGCTAATATTTTTACAAAGTTTCTTGTCGAAGGTGCATTATCCGAATTTTCGGAAAAAGTCTAATTCCTGGGAAATATGCTTATTTGGTTTCGAATAGTATGTATATGATTTATATCCGCTGTTATTTACGTACTGGAGAATTTGAAACGACATTTGCGTTTCACTACAATAACGTATTTGAGCATTCCACGTATATTATTACCGGCACTTTTTTTTCTCACGCAAATCAAGTCGCGTTTCTCATTCTCCCGGTTTGAATTTCATGTTTCAGTGCTTGAGTTGGGACGTTGTTATATCTTACGTAGAAGTTTCAATTGGTTCTGAATCCCCGGTTTAACACTGATCGAATTGTATAACCTTTTTTAACTCTCGGTGAAATCAAAACTTTTCTCGCATTCTAGAAATCTCACTAAGTTCAAGCTTCTACTCGTTCGTTCAAATATCTTATTTCAAAAGCAATGTTTGCTGCTCCTTAATATGCAAATTTATTCATGATGCTATGTAGATACAAAATGGCTGCTCAAAGCTCACTCTCGATGCACGATCTCGCTTGCAAATGTCGCGAATAATCGAAGCCTTGCCTGCAGCGAAGCTCGGCCGAGTTCAGCAATGCCACGAACTGAATTTTTGGATGTCAGGCCAACAGGAATGAGTCGTCGCAGAGGCAAAAGCCAAGTTTGTATCCCTTATTTATGCTCCACCAATGCCGTTTTTTGATACATCCATCAGTATTCGTCATTTGTTCTGGATGTCAGGCCAACAGGAATGAGTCGTCTCAGAGGCAGAAGCCAAGTTTGGGTCCCTTATTTATATCAATCCCACGAACTTAATTTTTGGATGTCAGGCCAACAGGAATGAGTCGTCGCAGAGGCAAAAGCCAAGTTTGGGTCCCTTATTTATGCTCCACCAATGCTGTTTTTTATACCTTACAAGCAGCATCAGTAATTGTCATTTGTTCTGGATGTCAGGCCAACAGGAATGAGTCGTCTCAGAGGCAAAAGCCAAGTTTGGATCCCTTATTTATGCTCCACCAATGCCGTTTTTTATACCTTACAAGCAGCATCAGTGTTCGTCAATGTGTTCTGGATGTCAGACCAACAGGAATGAGTCGTCTCAGAGGCAAAAGCCAAATTTGGATCCCTTATTTATGCTCCACCAATGCCGTTTTTTGAAACATGCTGCATCAGTGTTCGTCATTTGTTCATTATTCATTATACACGCAAGTACGATTTCCGGTTCAGTGTGTAACACATTGTAGCGAGTGAGAAATTGATCTGTTTCAGAAAGGGAAGTTATATTTTACTTTTAAAATTCTTTGCGTCCTTTGCCTTTATTTTTCAAAGATATCAAAATAAATGTATCAATTTTTTCCTGCTGACAGCTACTGGCTGTGAGCGGCTGGCTTTGACTAATAGTGCAGTCCAACTAACGCTCGATACAAACACGTCGAGCTTATGTGTACTTTTTTATATCGAAACTCTGGAATTGTGCCGCTGCGGATCTTTGTATGCAGTAACGAAACAATTGGTGGCATTTAAAATAACAGCTTGGCGGAATAGATCCGAAATGATAAGTAACATTAGCAGGTATATATAACGCGAATCGGAATGAACGTTTCATAACTTGCATCATATCCTGCAAAAGACTTTAGGTCCGAAACTCATCTTAATGTGTCACACGTCTTTTTAGCGCATTTTCTCATTTATTGAAAAATGCCCTATTGTGCTCGTCATGTCCGTACGTTCGTCCGTTTGTCCGTCTGTCTGTCTGTCCGTCTGTCCGTGACTTCACGTTTTTGTCGACGAGAAAAAACGCTTTCTGTCACTCAGTGCAGTGAGGACTGAGATTATATTTTTTCTTCACTATGTGAAAAAATTAGATCAGTACTCACTGCAGTGAGTGACAGAAAGCGCATTTTCCCGTCCGATTGTGAAATCACAGACGGAAAGACAGACGGACGGACGGACATGACAAGCGCAATAGCGCCTTTTTCCATAAACGAGAAAATGCGCTAAAAATGCAGTCTATTAACGTTCTTTTTTCTTCTCCTGTGCAGGTAAGCGATGCTGAAAGCTGAACTGACCATAGCTTAACAGGCGACGAGTGAGTTGATGTTTAATGTTTTGTTCTTCGAGTTAACGCATGCAAATGTGAACATGGTGTTCATTTGGGAATTAGAATTCATTTAACATAAGCTACGCCAAGTTGTTAAATCGAAGGGAAATTATTTATTCTAATGCAGCTATCGTCAATATGGATATCTTCTCTGGCAAACGCCTGTGCGTTCTTTATTCATTAATTACCATCAACTCAACCTGCATGGTGTTTTCGTGGGATAGAAAACCCCTTAACATCAACTGAAACTACTGCAAGTAGGTCTACTACTGAACCGAGTTATTCATGGCTCTTTTCTATAAATTTGTTGAAAAATCAATTAGTGTTTCAATTGTAAATACATGTACTTGTTTATTTAATCACTTTGGCCAATTAATACTATCGCTCGATATCATTCCTAAATTTTCTCCGGTGCGCGGCCTTATCTTGAAAAAAAAAAATAATCAAGAAGGTAATTTGATCTGAATATCTTATTTTCACTGGCCTTACTAAATTCACTCTCTCGATTGGCATAACCTATCTTTAATACCGAGTAAATTTGGAGGGAGGGGAGGATATTTTTTAACTCTTATTGAACAAACAACCTAAGAATAATTTACAATTATTTACAAACTCTACGATGGTTTTAACGGAATAATCAATTAAAAATGTTCGTAAAGCGTATATGAGCACATTGTTTCGTAATTTTTGTACATTCAATATACCCTTGACGGGCTTGTATAATTTTTTACTAGATTGTAAAAATTGGATGCTGGGTAATTGATTCTAAATTTAGAATATATTCATTTCGATGATCTCATTGCGTATCTCGATCTCTTTGTTTTCGGTAAAGGCTGCGATTATATTTCAAGCGATTGATTTCATTCATATCATTTCAATTTTTATAAATTCATTTTAATACATAATAAATTTTATCCATTAATCTTTTGACATTTGTTATTAGCACTAAAAAATAAATCAATTCTCCGTGAGTATTTTGAAGAGAAGATGATCATTAATTTCCTTGCATCCTCTCAATATGAAAGTGTAAAGCCACTTCAGTGTGTTCTCAAAAACGTTCTCAATTAAGTGTTCCTGTCGAGACTTGTGAAAAGTTTCTTATGCTGAGCCTTTCAAAAGTTTCTTGCTTGGTCCTTTGATGCACGGAGCCTGGTGTCAGATTTCATGCCAGTCAACGCGCTCGTCTAATCTTTATCTAACTTTTAGAAAACTTCACGATGACAAAAATGCTTAGCAACAGTGGGCAGCGCTCTTAATTTAAGAGTAACTTTAGACTTCATGTTTTTTAATGTATAAGAAGTTTAATGTATTAGAAGTTTTGAGACGAAAATTCTCCCGAAAATTTGAAACACATTTGTGTACCTAATCCGTCGGAATTTTCCAAAAATTAATTTTTTTTCGTCGAACGATGACAAATTTCCTTATTGTCTGATCGAACGAACGTCGTGTGACTGCTGAATGTAGTCTAATCTATGCGTACTACATATCAAAGGGCGAACATAGTTTAGGTGATGCCGCTGAGTTTGTAGAAAATGAAGCGTGCATCTTACCTTCACTTACTCACTCGACGGGAAAAATGAATCGGTAAATAACACAATAAGAGATAAATAATTATGCAATCGATGAGTTTAATCAGAATTTATTCCAACGTATCTGATGATCCAATCTTTTTTCGGTTTAAGTGCATGAAGCCCAATGGCTACTGCACCTGCCTGATGAAACATGATGGTGACCCCCCAGTTACGGATTAAATAATCACGGCGTGAAGTATTCAATATCCTGTAATTGGAACTAGGTTCCCTAATCCTTCAATACCTGAAATAGCATAGATATAACATATTTAGATATAAATCATTTCATAAAATGAATTTTTATAATTTGAAACTAAATATCTAAGTTTGCGTTCAATGCGAAATTCTAAAAAAAATTTTGTTCGAAATGATTCGAAAAACATTTTCCTCGAGGTTTAGTTATGACAAACTTATGAATCAATTCGTACGGAATTTAAATCTCATTCAATTGAGTAACTTCATTTCAGATCAAGTACTTACACTGTTTTTACAGTTATTGTTAGCGCACAATGGCAACGGCTTTGTTCCGGATATGAAATTAGCATGGATGTGTTCTCAGTCTGATTTAGCCGCTCCTTTGCCTCCGCTTGAAAAGACTAAGAGATATGCAAATAAATCTCCTCCAAACCTCGCCATTGCGGTAATGGCTTAATTCAGCAGTTGGTCTTTTCTGATGTTGGTTGGAATTCAAAGTTTCTCACCTGAAGATCAATTCTTTCATTGCGCGGAAAGCAGCAAGAAAATAATTCAGTTGCTAAAACTTGTGTTTTTATAACAGCGATTCTTGTAATAGGAGGAAAAGCAACTGAAATATATAAAATCGTACATGCTATCTAGGTCCATTTCCATGGCAATCCATTTCAAAATTTCGACTTTGCATCAGGTAACATTTGAATTGAAAATCTACCTAATACTACAAAGTTAAATCAAACATATAGATATCAGTATAGATACTCAACATTAATAGACCCACTTGATCTACTTATTGATTTCAATATATGATTTCATTTCTTACGATGCGATCGCTGCCGTCCCTTTTCGTGCCCAAATAACGTGCGTCTTGCATCAGAAATCCAATTAAGTGTTCAAGATAATCTTAATAAGATCACCATTGTGTGTTCTAATCCCATCATTGCGCAGTAACAGCCGACGCAGTTAAATTTAGAAATGAATCGAAATTATTGGAGGACTAAAATACTGGAAATAATCTACTGCAACTAAGCAGTGTTAAAACTAGTGATGAAAAAATATCTTATTTTCAATTTTCTAAGAGAAAAATTTTTGTGATTGGATGAAATTATTGAAAGAATTATTGGTTTGCCATGGCTGTTACAACCACACGGTTTATTCTAAAATTACTGACTGAGTGTTGAATTTTAGTCGAAATTAATTCTTACCCCACTTAAAACTTAGATAGAAAAAAGTAATATGAACTTAAATTATTGGAACTCGTGTTATAGTTGTTCGCTTTATGCCTAAAAATGTGCCACAATTGCACATTACTCAGCAAATATACATTCAAGTTTTACGAACAGTGACTGTGAATTACAGCTTTAAATCTCCAGTGACCAATTCGTGATTCGATAATAATTTTCGAAAAATTTTTTCTTGCCTGAAAATTTCAACTTGCAAAAATCTTCTAGGAATCAAATAAACTTGTACTAGGAAACTAATAAACTAGGAAAATACACAACCAAACCAGTCGATATTTCATAGGGGACATCGCACCTTTCCTATGCAAGGCAGCAGGATGCAGCTGCACGCTGGTAGCGCTTCAGACAATCCCGTCGTTTGGTGCCTCTCGAGACCACCGATGGTGTGGCATTCCATGACCAATCAATGAAATTGTGCATTGTAGTGTATCATTGTAGCACGTATATGCGTTAAATTGTTTTGAATTATTTCAGTAGTCTTCATGTATCATGTCTGTATCATGTCTGTATCATGTGTGTATCATGTCTGTATCATGTCTGCATCATGTCTGTATCATGTCTATATCACGTCTGTATCACATCTACATGTGGACGCGTTACGTCCGAGACGAATTAGAGGACATTGTTTAGTGCTGTAGTGTTGCGCTGCCTCCTCATATTTTGTGATGATAAAATATGGCTCGAGGACATTGACGTTTGATTATTTTCGATTAAATATGATCAGTTATTTGTAACTGTGAGTCAAACTGCGACAGTTAAACAGCACCATCTGTATGGTGGTGGGTCGCCATCACAGTGCACGAGTAATTCCTGGAATGTAAACAGAAAGAAAGGATTCTAGAACACCTTAACTGTGACGGTGGTAATGTTTGACAAAGGGGAAAAAATTCTTATACCATTATTTAGAAAAATAACATTCTTATGACATCTGAAATAATAAATAGTAATTCTAAAGTGATGCATATTGCGCTGGAAACGGTTCAATTGGCGCCTTATTTTGGGCCTTAAGTTGATTTGTTTTTGCTTATGAAGCCAAGTCGAGAACAATAATTCATTGAACACTTGAAAAATACAATTCATGCCGACTGTGATCGAAACCGACGAATGTCAGGAGCCTATTCGGATGAACTACCTTAATTTGAGGTGTCTTTATTTCGTTGAAGCGTTGAACACGACCCAAATAATAATCACACTGCTGATAACACGATGATAGTTCTGATGGATTATACATCAAACCCAAATAACTTATATCATTCATTCTGAACAATGTATGCTACACTCTCTCGTGGGGAACTGATGAGCAGTTACCGAGTCTTCCTTGGGCTTAAATAATTAAAGTTACTCACGGTGATCAAGCTGCTTTAGCATCTTTTTTGTGGTTATTGTGGCGGGGAGAAGCAATTTGACGGCATTAAGACAGCTCCGTATTACGCCGGGCATTTATGCGCTGTAGTTTATGTGCTCATAGGTCTGTTATGTATAGCATTACTCGCCGTGTAACTTTGTCTTACGGCCGGACTGGGCATGATTGAATGATGCAAAATATTGTTTATTGATCATCATAAAGGTAAGGTGAAGTACAGTGGAACATTACACCAGTCATTATGTACTTTGATGGTAGTGTATAATTTTTTAATTTTCACAAGAACTGCAAGAAAAAATTACCTGCGGCTTCAGAAGAATTTCGAATGTGGTGGTTGGCTTCAAGACGGAACGCAAAACTTCTGATTCATTTTTCTTTTTTAATACTTGCGGTGATATGTATAAAATCATATTAATTGGAGAATTGTGCTGTTATATTCTGCTCCTCAGCATATATACTCTTTTGAATTAATCTGTTAATCTATTATATAGGTAGGTGACTAGTCAATGTACGTCTAAAAATTGACAGTAAAATAAATTCTTGGTGTTGGTGCTGCATCTGAGCACTTCAATAACCGGGGCATATTTAACGCTAGCGGAGAAGTTTCACTCTTCAGGTTTCTAGTTTGATGGTTGTAAAATTCGACATAAATTAGTCACCTCCTACAACGCTGTTTATTTCTTGCTCTCTTTCGCTTTGCTTGATTTGAATCAACATCGGCCATTGTTGCGATAATATATACCTACTTAGGATCACCAGATAATCCCAATTCTTTAAAATCAATCACGAAGTATAATTACTTATTGATAACCATGATCGGCGGGAACTTACGGCCACAAATGTTTAACCTTATTGACTGAATTACCATGATGGTATGCAATAGATCATGACGATCTGACCATCGTTAGCAAAGATGCCGACCATCGCCATCATTAACAAGCAATTGATGATGGGCATGAACCCCTGCCGATCCATTGCAAGGGAGCTGTGCACCCAAACAAAACCTTATATTGCACCATAAGCTAAGACCTGCCGGTCCATTGCAAGGGAGCTTTGCACCCAAACAAAACTTTATGTTGCACCATATGCTAAGACCTGCCGGTCCATTGCAAGGGAGCTTTGCACCCAAACAAAACTTTATGTTGCACCATAAGCTAAGACCTGCCGGTATATTGCAAGTTAGCTTTGCACCCAAACAAAACTTTATGTTGCACCATAAGCTAAGACATGCCGGTCTATTGCAAGTTAGCTTTGCACCCAAACAAAACCTTATATTGCACCATAAGCTAAGACCTGCCGGTCTATTGCAAGTTAGCTTTGCACCCAAACAAAACTTTATGTTGCACCATAAGCTAAGACATGCCGGTCTATTGAAGGGAGCTTTGCACCCAAACAAAACCTTATATTGCACCATAAGCTAAGACCTGCCGGTCTATTGCAAGGGAGCTTTGCACTCAATCAAAACCTTATATTGCACCATAAGCTAAGACCTGCCGGTCCATTGCAGGGGAGCTTTGCACCCAAACAAAACCTTATATTGCACTATAAGCTAAGTCACAGCTGTTTCAAAGCCTCCCCTCGAAGATATAGTAAGAAGTTTTACGGTCGATTTAGGGGCTATTTTTAAGACTCTGAACGGGCGCTAATCAGCAGCTGGTAATCGTAAGGCTGGTCTGTTAGAGTTCTATATGCTTCGGGCTGAGTCTTGTACTGCCGTTGTATATAACCTATAATATGACCACTTTCTGTCACCTCTATTATTAGAGCAGAATTTTATGATCCCACATGTTGTGTATAAATATTTATTCTTTCATTTTTTTAACAAAGAGTAATATAATGAAATTAAATTGTATTTGATAAACGAAAGAATTTAAATTAACCTGCACCAACATGATAATTTGATCAAACACTTCAAATTCAATCAATTTTAAATAAAATGACTGATATATACGTCATCTTATATAAAACTTTTCGATTGCAGTGTGATTGCATCATCAATAGTCCCGCACCAGACGCTTTTGGCGAAAGGCGATTATTTTCGTTGCAAACCCTGCATTAACATTTAGACGGACCTTCTTCCTGACTTTTTTTTCTATTACAAATTTTCATTTTTTTCTACCTTAGGGTTTATTTTCTCTATTTCTCTTTTTAGGGTTTACTTCAGTAACCCCCAACCGCGTTCTTTATTTTAAATGATGCTTGTAATTGATTTTCATCGTAATGAAATATTCGTATTTTATTGCTATTATTGTTTTTATTATTATTACTATTTGATCATGACGAACACGACCGTTTAGAACACAAAAAGTTTTGACATTTTTCCCGCTAAAATATCCTCTTAATGCTGGAATAGCAATCGCTGCAATTATGAACTGATTCGTCAACAAGCTCAGTGCGAACATCCATTTGATGAAAGGCAGAAGATCTATTGAACCGTGTTGGTGCTATTGAGGTAAGGTTTTCTATCGTGGAGGTCGAGAAATTCAGCATCTGGTCACTCGAAATCACCCAAAACTTTCCCACATGCTGCGCTTATGAACTCTAACCAGTGATTCTTATGAGCGCGAAGACCGCTCCAAAAGTACTGGACAGAAAAATTGGAGCAGCTGCTATCCCACGTGTAGCACAAGTGAGAATTGAGAGTATTGCCACATTGACGTTTGTTTAGGCCGCTTCGCATACATTAGTCGAACCTTTTCAACAGATGAAAGGCATTAAAAAATTACGAATCAATACTATATCGACAGCATCGTTGGCTTTTGAATCTTTGACTTTTTATGATTTTAAATGCTAGATCGTTCTATGACTAGAGCGTTTCTTTCTGCCAAGAAACTGCATGATGCATTGCATTAGAAGTTTTCGATGTTAATTTCTTATTTTTTATCTAATAATCAAGAATACTTTACGAATTACATTGGCGTGCTGAGGGCCGTTTCCAAGCCGGAAAAAATGACAAATCGCCAGGACTGATTCTTCTCGCTTCAATTTTTTTTATGTTTTGCCACACTTATGATTAA
>NW_025932886.1:0-500 GCF_000764305.2 Hyalella azteca
GCGTCACAGCTCAGTGACCCTCGGAGTCAGTGTAGGCCACTACCAGAGGCATTAAGGTCGGGGCCCTGATCATTGACATGAAACCATTCCCTGTTTTTAGTTAATAAAATCAATTCTTTTTTTTTTGTTGGAATGGTGAGTGTGGTAGGCATTTAAAAAAAATTACTAGTACATAAATAATAGGCCAATCCGCCAATGACTCCCAGTTGAGAGTTGACAAGATATTCAAAACTATGAAAGCGTGATTAAGTCAGGGTCGCCTGCCGGAGACCACCACTGCCCTGGATGTAATGGACCATCATGATTCCTGACTTCCGGAACGTAGCCTTCAACACTTCAAGCCGTCAGCATCTAGGCCGTGGGCCACTGTGCAGAGAGTGGATGAATATTGCAAGATCTTTGGCAACGCTTCAGTAGCCAAATTTTTGCCTTCAGAAGATCTTGCCAACACATTTAGATTGAAATTCTTGCATTTAATATATTTCTCAGTCTTCGGCCAA
>NW_025932887.1:0-416 GCF_000764305.2 Hyalella azteca
CCTGTGCCTCTGCTATGCCTGGTGATGTTGGGCGCCGCCTGGGGCGACATGACGTACCGGGAGCACTTTCGTGGAGCCGCCTTTTGCTCTGCCTTCATCGGACGCACGGCTTCTGCCGGCAGCGTGGCCAGGGTACATGTCGACAAATATAAAATAAAACGCTTCATTAAAAAGTAATCTGTTATGTAAACCTGAATATTCCTTGGACTAGAAAGGGCAAACCAAGCACTAGACTCTATACACTATGTCCCCTTCAAACACTATAATAACAATGCACAAGCACTGGAATTGTTATACAATATATGAATAGACTAATATTCTTGACTAATGATAACATTAGGAATGTTTATTGCAGGTAGCAATATGCTAAAAACTGTATCAAAATCGGCGATGACCTGCACTTTGTGTACAAAATT
>NW_025932888.1:0-71748 GCF_000764305.2 Hyalella azteca
CAATGTATTCACTGCGCCGGTATGGTCGGGTGGCACGACAGACGGCAGGCAATGTGTTCACTGCGCCGGTATGGTCGGGTGGCACGACAGACGGCTGACAATGTATTCACTGCGGTGGCACGGACGGACGGCACGATAGATGGCAGTTAGCGAGGCTTTCGGTGAGGTCGTTAAAGAAAGACCACGGCAATAAAAACCAGTCGGCAGCTCAAGGTCGAACCCGATTGACATTATTTGTGATAAAAAAGCTCTTATACAGTGATTTTTCTTGCTTAAATACGGTAATTATTCTCAGTCATTGAAACTTATTGAATTTACCACACTGAAGCCTCAACTTTGTCCCAGTGGAATTTGTCCAACACAAGAAATTGCAGAAATAAAACAAATAGTGAATAAATTTTTGTGAAATTAAAATCAAATATCGAAGTCAATTGATGCTATTTTATTTGAAAATGTTGCCGAGATCAGCTCCATTATCAGTTCTTCAACGATACAGGCATGATAATCAATGAAACTTCAAAATTTACAGGGTATGGAAGAGATTAAAACCTTACCTGCCAAATAATAGGGCGGATCAATAATATAATAAGTATACTTGAAACTTTCTCTGATTATAATTTTATTATAATTTGAGATTATAGCATACAATTGATGCAAAGTTCCGAACAAATTATATAATTAAACCATGGCAGAACCCAAAAAAGTTAATCAACTATTTGCTATATACTAAATCACACTTAATCTCTCATGACTTTAACTTTTGTATCCTAAAATTAGCCTGCATTATTTTTTTATTGTTACCATGGTTGTGATTTACAAAATACTCACCCAGCCACCAATTTCACTCCAAAGTCTGCACAAGAGTGTCGTCCTGTTTATCGTCGTCTCAACTGCATTAGGTCTCGGTAACAATTCACGGCCGCTATATTGTTTTGGTTCTCATTATGTGCGTCAGTGTCAACGCAAGAACAAAGTTTCAGTCATGAAATAACCTCTAATTTACATAGAAAGGTTACCGTATTACGGACGGTATTTTCATTTGTGTTATGTTTTGTGATACGCTCTGTGTAATGTATTCAGTTCAATCGAAGTAATTGCAAGAACGCCCGACTGTAAACACAAAATAATGTTATCATTATTTAGGGTGCTACATGAATGTGTCTACGTCACAGTTGTGCACAATACATTGTTATTCCTAAAACTTTCTCAAACATCATTTCCTGCAATATTTCCCACCTACCATCTCGCAGGTAGCTATTCCCACCGTATTATCTGTATTATCTTCATCATGCAATTTCCCTTGTGTTATCTACTTTATTTTAATGAATTATCTTCGTTCACATTTCTTCTTATCTTAATTATTAAGGGGAACTTTATTAGACACTTCAGTCAGTGGATTTTTGAATAAATAAATATACAATATATTTAAATACACAGTTATTTTAATAAGCATAATGTCGGAAGAAAAATTATAACGAAGTTTTTCCTTCCATTTAACACAGATATTTTAATAAAGTATAACCCAAGCACACACCAAGAGTACGAGCGGTTGGCTTCGTCAGGAATCGAAGAATGACTGAAAAGTGACATATGTCCATCCTAAGGTTAGGTCGATATGTTGCCAGAGCATCTGCTTATACATACTTTAAGCTAAGGTATTGCACCAATTATGTATACCCGAGGACAGTCGCGCGTGTCATTTCACCTTTACCGTCCACTGCTCCTTCCCGCCCCTCTTTGATTATTCCCACCACACCTAGCATTTGCACCCCCCTCTTAGCACATGTACTGAAAGTTCTATCAAACGCTTATGGCTACATCGATCTGTCTGATTTTTGGTGAAGAGATGGAGAAAAACATAGGGAACAAATCCTGACCTTCCAAAAATTTTTAACTCTATTACTTTTCGAGTTACAGCCATTCAAAGCTGAATATCGTTTTTTTGGGACACCCCTTATAGAGTCCATACCATCTTGGTCTTCAGACAATGCAGCTCAGACGCCATACGAAGCAACGCTTCACTGCGTCCTTGTCCTCAAGTCTTGTTGTCGGCGAGGCCCTATTCAACTTACTCGGTTGCACTATTTTAATTCAATTTCATTTATTTTCAGTTAGGATTTCGCAAATTCATTTAGTTTTTTAAGACCCATTAATCTACTACATTAGTCTAATTAATCTAAATTTAAGCTACATTCCTGCAATCTGTATTAAATTTTCGAATTGTATCGACATAAAATATTTATGTTCATTTTGCTAGATGCGTTTCTATCACCATTGATGATAATTCACAACTTGTATAATGGATACCCAATAAATTCCTGTTCCGATGCATGAAACGAATTAACGAAGTTAAAACCGGTCCCACCTAATTTCACGAACAAAATTACCTTACTCATTAGGAAATCCTTTTAAAATTACCGTTAACTTCTGATGGCAATCCAACTGACGGGTGCGTAACTTAAAAAATCTTAACATGCATTTTTTATGTTCTGATATTCACCGTGATTTTTGTGTTCTGAATCCTAAGTGATAGCTAATATATGACTTTTCTTGGTTTCAACGTTGTTTGTTGCAGAATTTTCTGTTATTCTGGATCCATTTCCTAGCGAAGAAGGAAAGAAAATGCTTATGCTCTCCGGGCTGACAGCAACGAAACGACTGACCATTTCTGCTCAAGAGCTTTTGCCCTCTGAGCAAAAGCCTAAGAGCTAATGACATTTAGCATGCCGAGTGTACGACATGTCGGATATTTTCAATGAGTTTTTGGACAGACGTGGTCAAGGTCATTTGGATGCATGAAATACTTCCAATAAATGTGCTAATTTGATCACTTTCAGGGTATTGGGTTGAGCCCTAGGCACATATGTCGTGCAACGTTCAGTGTGAGAAATTAATTAATTATTTTTATTCTTGCCGCTCAATTACAACAATTTTACAATTGTTCAAATCATTATGGACCCAATTTTCATGTTTTTCATTGGCTGTTACGTCTATTGTGCTTCACACTTAACTAATGACTATGTGAAACTGTAAAATGCAAAAAAAAATCTCTGAACATTGGGGTATTTTGTGATTCTTTTTAGCGCATTTTCTCATTTATGGAAAAAATACACTATTGTGCTCGCCATGTCCGTCTGTCTGTCCGTCTGTCCGTCCGTCTGTCCGTGACCTCAAGTTTTCGTCGACGAGAAAATGCGCTCTTAGCTGAATTCGAAAAGGAATCGCAATGCTCTCGGTGTTGTTGTTTGCATCATTCATCAAATCTGCGTACATAATTCCAGCATAATACAAAAGCCTGCTTTCCATTTGTATGCTGACTCTGGATGAGGTCCCGAATCTTCATAACTAAATTTTTCTTATCATTCGCGAGAATTTCCATGCATCATTTTCGTTTGTACGTAATGAAATGATGAATCCTGATGATGATGATGAATTTCTTGGTCAAGATGGTAATTTATCACACTTGTTAAAAATATTTGTTTCAGTGAATAAAAAATGGGAAGAGTTTCTGAAGATACAGGCTGGTATTTTTTCTTGAAATATCTAATCTTGTTGAACGTTTACGAGTGAACAATGAACCGAAGAAAATGTTATCTCATTCCGTTTGGGCATTATTTACCATTCGTTCCTCTAGCAATGTTTTGTTACGTCTGTCAGTCAATTTTTACCAACGTACGCGAGCGTACCGCGTGCCTTCACAATTCGCTCAACGGAGTCTGATGAACGACTTCAAGATCAGAGCGCGCATATCAAACAGAGCACTACCGGCCTTATCCAGTTTCTCGGAATTTGAGCTAAGAGAAGTTGAAATAAGTTCGCCTGGATTATCGTGAAGAATTATTTCCATTAGCTTTTAATTTGAATCATTCTGGTATAAACTAGATGAAACCTACACTTGTTTACCTCCTCTAACTTCTTCATTTATTTACAGGATCGTTACCTTACTCGGTCAGGTTGAATCTTTGTTGCGAAATATGATTTTGAGCGACAATGTCTCGGTATCGCTGGACTTTGGTTCGTTTCGATTTTTCAGTATACTATGAAGAACAAAATATAAGAATATTTGACTTCGCAATTATATTATTAATTATATCGACAAAAGTCAAATCGATAAGTTGAAATCTAAAATATATTTTTTTCCTAATTTTGTGTGTTTAAAAGCATGGCCTTAGAAAAATAAATGGGCCGAGGAGCGCGTATCAATATAAATATCGTTGCACTACTTTGCATGCAAAACTAATAAATTTTTATTAGTAAATAATGGCATAGATGTTGAAATGTAATTTAAAAATTGCAATAATATTAACCATTTGACAAGCGTAAATTATTTAAAAGAAAATAACATAAAAATGTTCGTTCATATCGAAACGGGAGTATAGTCGGAGGTCCGTGGAAAACATCGGTCGGAAGGTGTCTTTCATTAATTGACTCTAATTCAATTTGGCAATTATCAACAGAATTCTAGGAAACAGGATAATGGAGGACGGGATTAGCAAAAATCGTGATTATCTATATCGAGCAACGTCTTGTTGTTTTGAAAACAAAATACATGGTAAAAAATACATTCGAATTCATAAAGAGTTTTGATGAGGTTCAAACTTCGATATGAGTTTGAACATGAACATTCATGCTTAACAATGTTTTAAAATAAGAATTTGTGAAAAAAAATGAAAATGCGATTTGATGAAAGTTTCGTAAATTTTCAGAGATTGCATACTTCGTGTCGTGCAACGCCGGGCTATCTGATCATATACATTTCAATATGACTGAGATGAAAGCTGAATCTTGAATGGTTTTAACGAGTCTTGAGTGGAGGAATAGCATTCAGGTTGAAAATTAATAAATATTATCATTTTGCTGGAAAAAGCTCATATGTATTTATTAATATTATCTTGCAGTTCATGAGTGTTTTTACATGAAATTTTAATTTCACCAATTTTAAATAAAATTAATATATATAATTAATATAAATATAATATATATATTTAAAATACTATAAATTTTTAGCATTGTCTTGCTGCTCTTGCAGTTCATGAGTGTGATTACATGAAATTTATTTGTAGTTGTGAATTTATTTATTGTAGATTTATTTTTGTATTTACTGAAGGAGGAATGCGGGTGTGCACACTGCGAAATTTGCATGTGATGTAAAGCCCGAACGGAGCTGTAAGTTGTAAGGTCAAGATATGAATTAGTAGAGCAGAATCTGTTAACTGATGTAAGCAAATTTTTTTGTAGGCATAATCTGGCGCAAGTTTATAACTCAAGTTTACCACGTATCGCAAGCTTAGTTATTTATTTTGTTCTCTTAGGAAAGCCTCGTAACTTATTCTCTTACTCCGATCGGTAAGAAAGGAAGCTGCAAATTTCATTACTGTAAAGCGCACCTGTTCATGCCGTAGGAAGGATTGATTCAATAAAGTGATTTTGATGAAGAAATCAGTAACTAGGTCACCACACGATAAAAATATACCTAATATTGATTATAAAATATTGACCTTTATCTTTCCCGAGGAAAGAAGTCCTCTCCTTACAACTCTATGAGCGATCTATTTTATGAAGTTTGTTTGGAGTTTGTTTTTGTTTTTGCCTTGCAATCTAAAATTGTACTTTAGTTCTGGAATCAGGAGACATTGCATTCATTCGATTTGAAATGACTGTTTAAAATGGTACGAGCATAATGTTAAATTTTCAATCTATCGTTATACAATTTCATTATAAGTTTACCCATTATAATTTACTTTAAATTTGACATGGAGGTAAACAGGAGGCTTTGTGTTGAATGAGGGTTGAAGGGATCTTTTTTCGTTGATATTACTTAATATGAAATTAAAATGGAGAAAAAGAACGATTTTTATAAGAGGTTCCCAGATGTTAGGGAATACCGAACCCGATAAATGCAAAATTTAGTTACTAACAATTAATAATTTTAGAAGAAACGCTTACCCAGAAATGTGGTCCTGAGTCACATCAACACCAACAAAGCTGATAGAACATAATTTATTTTTCTATTTAACTCAATGACCCATATCTCTAATTGGGCCTAATTTTGATAATTTCTCACATGGTATCGGTCGAGAGCGTTGGCCGTGATGGATATGGTGGAGACGAAGATGGACGTGGCCTGCAGAGTGCCCACCAGCTTGCACAAGAAGGGGGTGTCCCCGAGCGGCCAGTATTGAGGGACGATCTCGAGCAACGTGAGTGGAGTGGTGGCCAACTTCCTGATGACGGCGAGCACGACGAGCGAGTTGCCTGCCACACCCACGGTGATGACGGCGCCGTAAACGAGCAGAAGAGCGGCGAGCAGAGCTCCGTCGAGCCGTAAATTGCGCTCGAACTTCAGGATCAAGTCAAAGTTCAGGCCACCGCTCGTGTTCCACAGAACGCTCAAGTTGCGCGACAGGTCCAAGTCGCTCACATTCATAGGAATTGAGCTAACTTTTGAAATGTGTAAGAATGTTTCTTTTGGTGACCCAATGTTTTCTTCGCTGCCTGAATCTTGCTCTTCTGTGACAAGCAAATCCATTCCAAAGTAATTTTGGTACGTCTCTGTTGTTCGCATAGATGCATTCAGTTTTTTAGTGTCAGCAATAGAACGACTCAATTCATGAGTTTATCTTTATATTCAATGTTTCAATGAATATAGAAACATTGAATATATACTGAATTTAATAGATAGAATATATATAGTCAAGTCAGTGTTTCCTCCGAATTACCCAAGTTTAGGTACGCGGTTCTTAGGTTCAGGGAAGATGAACATGAATCATGTAGATTCTTCGTAGCTTGACTTTTTATTCTTATTATTAATCATTTTGATTAATAATATGAATGATTAATCATATTCTTAATCATATTATTAATCATTTTAGTTTCACAGTGCATTTCAATTTTTATTTGCTTTAACAATAATTTAATCATTTCAAGTCCACGAATGTTTTATTAGCATCGGAACACCATTTTGGACGGAATTGCATTCTAAATTCAAGTTTTGAAGGCGCCCATGAATTCTTCATTTGCTCTATGCTTATAAATAACCTAGTAAATTCTTTTACCTGTTCACAATACATGACTTGGGAAATTAAGCTCAATTATCCAGAATTGTTTTATCTTCATGTTTGTTTTTCTGTGCAGCGATCTTGATAAATTACATTCAACATCAGAAAATTTTGATGAATTTTTCAAATTACAGAGCACTTTTTAGGGCAAAATTAACATCTTTACGAATGCACCTAATTGTCCCTCGCCTGTTAAGAAAAACTACGTTTAATATGCACGGATGCTTTGGCGGTGAAGATCGCGACGAGCTCGCAGTACGCACACCAGAGTGGGAGCGTGCACAACCATCCCCCGTGCTGGCTGAGCTCAACTGAATTTCAGCAAACAGATGACGCCAATATATGCCGACCAGGTTCCCCGAACAAAGTTCCGCTTGCGTGTCGCATTAGCCGGGCATTTAGCGGCCCCGCTAAATGCCTCATATACGAAATGGCCTCAAACGATTAAAGAATATAACCGTAGTCTTCAGTATATTTATTTAAATAAAAATTAAGGTGAAAGGTTCAAAATTTATTTCAAAATGTTTAAGCATGAGCTGATCCCTGCCTTCCTTTTTGCATGAAATTTATAGCCAGGTGACTCACACCGGAGGACGTAACCGGTTCACTTGGAGCCTCCCTGCTAAGCAGTCCAGAATGATCACATTTGTCAATAGATTTAAATTTCTCTTCATCGCATAATATATTTTCTCCTAATTTGTTCGAATTTTTCTAATGAACTTCATCTCATCGTAATATTTGGCTTTATTTCCTGAGATATTACTGTGGAACATCAACTGTGTGATGAATTATGTTTTTGAAGTCTGTTTTTGTTATCACTCGATATAAGTATTATTAGTTAATGTATCTTATGAGTCAAATGTTTTTAGCCTGGCATGCTTACTAGCAGCCGCTTCATAATTCTTTCTGTGATAACATTCCTGTTCCTCCATTTGGTCTATCGTAAATGATACCTAAATATTAGTGGCATTTCCCGTAGACTTTTCCGTGAGACGTCCTGCCTTCCGTGGAGCTATGCCGGCCGTGGCTATCGGAAGAATGTTTACCCGTCGCTTTACATTAAAATCACATTGGATATGGTCACGTCTACTTGATTTTTTAATCAAGTGCATGAGAGTTCTTTGACTAATTTAACAAGAGTTAAAAATTATTTTTGCACTCATTTAATTTTGTAAATTTTTTTTTATGTTTTATAACAACAATAATATGTAATATGAAATGACATAACAACAGTTATCGGTCTAATATCTAAAAATTGAATAATTAATTCCTGCTTAATTCCTAAAACAAAGGTACATTACGGGCAGCCTGCCATGTACTGTTTCTCTAATTGGGCGTTCGATCATCGAGCGTTGATGTTTCCATCGACTGTCCGTCCCTGCGTTCGGCTCTCCGTCTGACTGTTGTCATAAAATAATGGCTTCCTTTACCTCAATGCTCGTAACTTGTGCCCTTGACTATTGAGAGTGGCATTTCAATATAGAAATTCTGTAATTAATGCAATTATTTGAAATGATCAAAAATAACCAGATGTTGAGGAGTTGAGGATTCGAACGTAACTCCAAATTAGCGTCCTACGTTTCTCGGTCAGAGCTATCCGAAACTCGGCAGTCAAAATAATTTCAGTTGCAGATTTGAATCACGCAACGATGCTCGTGGCAGACATGGGAATAAGATCTCTTCTTCATTTATCGTGTTGAGTTAAAAAGAAATTTAGGATAAATGCATGTCTAGAATGATTGATGCGCATTTAATGACTGTGCATTCAATGGTAATAAACATAATCGTTACCTCGCCTAGTTACCGCGAGCAAATTTTTGTAATTATTTTTGTGCAATTCATCGCAATTACATTACAAATTCTGTCACTGTGAAGCCTTCCTTTGAACTCAATGAAGTATAAGCCTCAATGATTTTTAATTTTGCTTGTCAACGAGTTTTAACTGCTGTTTTCAGTAACGAAAGAGTCGGAAGCATTTAATAGGTGCAAGGTGCGTGCTAAAATTTGCACGTATCGACGTGCTAGCTTTACTGCTCGATAAAGGTATTTTACTGCTCGCTGGGGTATTAATTGAAACGCAAGTCGCGGTGCAAGGTGAGCCAGAATGAGGTGTATGTATCAAAATGCCAGTATTACTGCGACAAAAACACTTCGCTTGAGTATTAATTGTAACGCAAGTCGTGGTGCGGACTGCTGCCTAATGAGGTGCATGTATCAAAGTGTCAGTGTTACCGCAAAGTGTCAGTGTCATTGTTCACACCCCGGCTGCTCTTTTGATCTTCTCGCCGCTTTTCTGAGTCTGCAGCAAAGTTCAAGCACCGGAAGTGTTGCTTCTAATAAGTTCGTTCTAAGACTAACCCCTTAATGCTTCTCACACGTGTTGTCTTTGAAGGATTTTCAATGATGTTCTCTTGCTTGCATGCCTCACACTGTAAGATTGTTATCCGCGCTACTGCGAGTAATAGAATTTTTTCAGGCTTAGCCAGCCAATGCAGAGCACTTCGTCTCGTTTGTCCCTCTGATCGAGATTGACCGAGTTATTAGGCTCTAGGGTGCTTCAACCTTACCTCAGGTGAAGTTGAAGATTGGTATTAGCATGTAATTAGTGTTATATGGATTATTGTAATGCTATTATATTGAGGCCTTTATTATTTTATTGATCATTTATTCGTGTTGGTTGTTAATCTTCTAGGGCAGAGCGGAGTCTATCTCCTCTCCAATTCCTCTATATAGTAACTCTTAAGCTTTCTAGATGGTAGGTTCTCCTGAATAAAGGTAAAGACTAAGTTATATATTACTGAGCTTAAACTACAGTCACACATACACCATTGTAGACGTTTGTGTGAAACGAGAAAAGAATATCTATTTGCCGTGTGCACACGTTTCGGAATAGTATATCCGGACGTATTAATACTAATATCGAATGCACTAAAACCATGATGCATCATATAACTTGAAAACTTGGAAGTACTCGTATTTTTCAATTATGTTCAGTCGACTGGAAATGTCGGAGAAAAACTTCCATTATTTTACGAAGATTTTCCAAGTGTTAGTAAATTTTATAGATAAAATGTACTATAGTCTATAAAATAGGCATAGAATAGTTAATCTTTAAGTATATGTATAGGTTCAATGTCATTAACATAGCTTTTAGATCAATAATTGTTTCCAATTAAAAACAAGCAAAAATAACGTTCAGGTAAATTTGATAATGAATTCACTATCCAAAACATTAAAGTGAACGAAATTATTTTAAAAATGCATGTTATGAGCACTAATTTACTAACCGAAAAGTGTTAAGCTTATGTTTTCTATTCAATATTCCTAGGCAGCTCTCCTCTAGTAAACGTTTCCACGAGAATGGACATTTTCCCGTGCCCGAATGTCGTAAAATTCGCGCGAAAAGTGCGCCGCCTAAGATTTTGGGGTTGCAACCGTGGATGCTAGAGCTCACATAGAAATATAACTTGATAAAATCTTATTGAATCATTCGCTGCAGCTTCGGACCGATCAAACGATACGTCTGGTTACATTTATCTAGAACCCTCGTATTATAAATGATTAATTACTTTCTCTGTTTTAAATTATTTCTATTATCTATCGTGCGTGTAACGTCTTTTCTACTTTGTCTCATAGGCCATTGGATTTTTAATCTCTCTAGGTTCTAAATGTTAACAGTAATTTTAAATAAGATAATTGATTGAAAATTTAGGAAATATCAAGACTAAGATGGCACTTCAGTCTGCGTGCTGACAAAATTAAATAAAAAAATGTTCTGAATCAACATTTTTAAAAAGGTTTTGTCGAATTTCATGATTTAATTCTGAAGGCCGATAAGATCACGATAATAAATTACCCCAATTGAATACTTTACTGAGTTACATGCATAAAGAAGGAGTTCTGATATTAACCGTCTGTGAAATTGAACGTTTCTTAAGCTTTGATGCCCTCGCAAGTTGTATATATTACCAGTAAACCCATCAGCCTGTAAACTAGTTTGAATAAATGCGTACACCACATACTTCTCAATAGTTTCATGCTTGTATATCACAAAATATATATTTGTTTGCACGAGTCTCCAGTTTAGATTAGTTAGCAGCAATTGTTTTGTTGCAGAATGCTGGAGATTACCTGGAGTGTTAACTCGTTTATCATGTATAAAATTTACGAGAATTTTAAACTTTTTGAGCTTCTTCTTGACGTGCCAAATCTTTTTACATTTTTCTTTGAAAACTGCAGGAAAATTTTTAATTTAACTACAACGTTAAAATAATTTAACGCTGATTTAAAAGAGTGCTTGAGCCAAAATTGAGAAAATCAGATATTAGATTCTATTAAATCTATGAAAATAATTTTCCGCCCGAGATTCGCGTAAAATCACTGAAGTGTTGGATCGTTACTTTCACTGCGTGAGAAATTCAAGGCCAACGTCACTCCTGTCGTTGGCTTCTCACAGAACAATAAATCTCAAATGTTTCCATCTACATCACCAAACAAAAACCAATCCAGTTATGAACGGATCTTCCAATGAAATTCTCATGATCTTTCGAAAACACTTTCACGCGCTTTTATATATTTAAATCCGTATTTGTGGCATGTAATGCACTTCGAGGCTTTAGTAAAATATATAGCGAGGTTTTCGTCGCTCTAAGTCCTTTTCACGAATAATCCTGAAATGGCCATGCTCCCTTCGGCAGTAAAA
This sequence comes from Hyalella azteca, assembly GCF_000764305.2. Lineage (NCBI taxonomy): Eukaryota > Metazoa > Arthropoda > Malacostraca > Amphipoda > Hyalellidae > Hyalella > Hyalella azteca. Next base: position 11,761 of record NW_025932888.1, read on the forward strand.
TAATAAATATTTGTAATATTCTCAGTCTCTTAAATCACTACTAAAAATAATCAATCTCTTAATCAATCTCTTGATTCTCTTCTTATAACAAGATTGGTCTTTAGATCCTTACATGTAGCAGATTAAGTGTCTAAGAAGCCAATATAATCGGAAAATAGATTCAAGCGGAAATACACAAGTGGAAAAATGACCATAACTTTATAAATAGAAAATGCATCAAAATTGGGTCAGCTAACCTTGTCACATGTCAATTAACTGAAAAGAATATAACTTGTTTATTTATCAAACGAGTTGCTATCAAGACGCCATATTAGTATTTCAGTGCTCGTCTTGCCAACAGACTTCAGGCAGCTTAATGACCATTTCTAAGCATTATATGGATAGTCATCTACAACACCATAACTCATTTATGGTGCGCAAGATCGGGTTTAAAACTTCACCCAGATCATTTATAATAACAATATAATAATAACAATAATAATAATAATATTAAAGTTTTCAGAAATAAGGATTAGAACATTTTAAAATTTGGCTCAGAAAATTTTACAATTTTACTCCGAGTTCAATGTAACGGCCACTTACGTTACCTCTATGTTCGGTATCTCAAAAACTTGTCTTATATTTTCAACATCCATGACAGCCCATTTCGGTCGCTCTATCTATTCGATTAACTCAAGGACAAGTCCTGGAAAACATGTTGAATCTTTTCTCTGATTTAGTAATATTGCCGAAAATCTTCCTTGATTTTATTTCATGCGCATTACTATTGAAGGTCAAATTACATCAATACATGCAACTACAAGTTGACTTCTGCTGCTTAACGATTACTGGCAAATAACTAATTGAATTACCGGATATTATTTTAAAATGTACATTACGGTACCACGAACTGGCCACTGAAGAAACTGTCAAACGCAAGAAAAGGAATAAATCACCAAGTATATCAATTGTATGAAGATTTAATTCAGATAATTTTCAATTGAAAAAGTGTCCTGAATTTTTTCTGAATTTTCTCAAATCTATTTCAAAATTTGAAAACAAAAATTATTTATGATCCCTAATTGGCATTTTAACACATTTTTTTGTTTAAATCTAAATTACTGGAGCTCTATGCTTGATTAATTTTAGTTAACGGGAAAAAATCTGTGGTCTTTGATTGAAGCGATACGCACGCAATGTGACTAATTATATCAGCAAGGTTATTGAGAGACACTATTGTAGTTCATATCATGCACTCAATACTACTACACCAACGTATTGTACTATTGAGCCTCAATGATAGTGCAATGAATCATCATAATTATGAAGCGCTGCAAAGGCTGTCCACACAATGCCGAACTCTCAGTGAGCCGCTCGAAGCTGAGTGCTGTCTGGAGGTGATCTATGTGGCCATAGATCACTCTGCTCCTCGGGACTCTTCGGCTATCGGGTGCCACGTAGCCTGCAGACGCGTTCTCTGTTGTGTCTGCCGGCCTGAGATCGCCAGAGCTGCGGACGGTTTTAGATGGAATGGAGTTGTTAGGTTTCAGAAATGAAGTGAATCTAATATGGCATCTGTACACTAAGTTTTTGTACAATCGAGTTTTTATTATTAATCAATTGAGATATGAACATTAAGCCAGCTTCCGCACACCCATGCTAGTATTTTTGCCACATAGATACATGGAGCGCACGGTTGGAAGTTCTCTCACGATGTTTCAACTGATATATTCAGTGTCACCATCTCACCCGCGTGGCTCAAATAGGTATACTTGTTTATCATGTTTGTCGAAGGATAGAATGTGCTGGTCTATCTATACCTAAAATTGTTCATAAGTAAAATTTAACTTTATTTTTTGTATAATTTTACTATCCTCAATATATGCTTTAATTGTAAGTAATAAACTTGTCGTTTTTTTAGCTTACAAGTTGGAGTGATGCGAACAAAATGTTGTGTTTCTTAATTACTAATTATCTGTCCGAAGGAGTGTTAACAATGAACTGCTCGTTCAGAACAAAAATCTGGACAGATTATAATAGATTGGTATTTTTTAAATTTAAGATTAATTTCAAACAACAAACCTCACCCTATTCTTTGCGTATCAAGTCTATGCAATACGAACGAATAAAGTAAATTCTAGATGAAGTAAAGCTCGGAGATAAATCCATTCCCATGTTGTTTGCTCAATCTTTCTGGAACTCGAGAGAGCTCTTTCTGGAACTTGAGAAGACTCAGCAGGATCCTGAAGTTGTTGTAAACCTCTCCTGGCCACCGTATTGTCTCGAAGACTTTATTTGCTTGCTCTGAAAACAAGTCTGTTATTTTCGCCAGCATTTGCGTTTTCGAGTGAAACTTCTTTCCGTTCCAACGGCTAAAATATTTGGTTGCGTATCCTTTATTTTGTTGTACATCTATCACTTGATTCCTATAATTGCAGACGCGTTTCTTGCATACATTTGCAGATAATTTGTGCCATTCTTCTGTACAGAAATTCTTCAGTTGCTGGATATTACTTGGGTTCCTTTTGTGAACATTAATCTTTAGTAATTTCCACAAGTTCTCAATGGGATTGAGGACTAGATATTGGCTAGGCCAAGAAAAAACATCAATTTCCCTATCTTGAAGCTATTTTTTCACAAGCTTGGCTGTATGTTTGGGATTATTGTCATCTTGAAACACAAAATCACGTCAAAGTCCCAAGGAATCGGTAGATTTGAAGAGGTTACTTCAAGACTGTCCCTGTACATCCGCCCATTCGTCCTGCCATCAAAAATTTCAAATTATACAGGACCTTTTGAACAGAAACATCCCCAGATCATAATCGAACCGATACCAAACTTCACGGTAGGAATGGTATTCTTGTTGTTGAACGCTGAGCCGTTTTTCCGCCACGTCCGCGTAGCTCAATTCTTTCCGAAAAATTCGATTTCCTTTCGTCCGACCATTTTACTTTATCCCAACATTCCTGTGGTTTCTCCCCGTATGTTTTAACATAACATAACTTCGCGTGATGAGTAAAATTGCATTATTGCTCAATTTTCTTCAGACAGGCTCTCACGTGTCGGTACTTCAACAGCGGAACCTTTCGTGAGGATCTTGACATAAGACCAGTACGATTTATAGCTCTGCTGATTGTGTCCTTTCCTACATAAATCCCAACTTCCTTCAGGTCGCTTTCTGCAACAAACAAACGGGTTCTTCCATACCTTTCTGCTCATCCAACTTGCATTACCGTCTGTTAAATTCCTTGGACGACCAGGTCTTAGAAGGTTTGCAACAGCATGCTCCCCAAATAAAAATTAAGGGTGGTGCACCGATGATTATAGGTGGCAATAGCAGTTTATAGGTGGCGTAACTGTGGGTGGCCAGATCTGTCAAAAATCGACAATAAAACCTCAATAAATCGAGAGGGTGGCGAGTATAGGTGGCAGTCATCGATGAATCATTGATGGAGTATAGGGTCTTAAAAATCGGTAGCGCATTGCAGGCAAATCTTTTTTAAGCCACTGAAAACCGTTTGCCTACACTCTGCACGAAGGTATATGACACTGTAATTTATCCAACATAGAAAGGTGTTATTGGGTTGCGTGTCATTCGAAATCAAGACGAAACCATGACTTCGTTCTGTGTGCTTGGCTTTTAAGATTAGGTTGTGTCAAGAAAATTTAGCGTGAATTCGGTAGGTACCAATAAAACTGATAGACAGAAGCAATGATTTCACAAATTTCTTCTAGCGGGTGTTTAATCGAATATAGCTGCATGTTCAAATAAAATTGTAGATGGAACCATCTAATCGTCACGGTGGTAGCATTAACTTTTCCCATTTGATGAAATTAATATTTGCAATACGTAAGTTAAATCTTTCAAAATTACTCGACTGCCATGTCCTCTCCGATGGCTCAACGGTAGAGGCTCGGCTTCGCGTGGGGGAGATCGGAGTTCGAATCCTGCAGGCAGGGAGTTTCTTCAAGTCGATTTCTCATGAGGTATGTGTATGGTACTCTGATAATTTGTTCCTGCTGTATGTCTGATATTGTTACTTGTACTGTCATGGGAGGTTAGCATACGTAGCTCTTAGAATGGTAATTGAATGAAGCAATATCAGTAAATGCAGAAGCATCGGATTTGAAATTAAAGGAAAAGTTTTTATTGACTTCATTTTGAAGGTGGCCATCGGTGACTCATTGATGCGCCACCGGTGCCAATGGGTAGTTATTAGCGGAAGAAGAGCTTTACGGGTAGGGGGGCCATCGGCAGGTTATAGGTGTGGGATAGGTGGTGCACGCCACCCTTAATTCACTGTATAAATCCTAGTTGCTCCACCTATGGCGTCCGCCGATAGCCATCATAAAAACATAGGTGCTCCACTCTTAATTTTTATTTGGGTCGGATGATGTCGTCAGGATGATTGCTTCCTGACGAAATTTCCAATTGTACAGTTTTACTTAATGATATATCAAGCTCCTTGGATAGTATTTGATACCAATTACATATCTTGTGACAATCGATGACCTTTTGATGCAAATCTGGCGCTAACTCTCGAGTTTTAGCCATTTTAAATTAAATGTTTAAGATGAAGCTGAATATATAGTATCTTCAACGGAACACAAAATCTTGTAAATAGAAACTGCTCTGATTTGCCAATTAGATAATGATATGAGATTAGTGGAACGTCTAAAGTGACAAGCGAATTTTGAGTACTTTTAAAGAAGTTATTTTTGTTCATTTTGAACGTGTAGGCATGTTCATTTTGAACATGTAAGCATGTTCATTTTGAACATGTTTTCCGTTCAATATCCTTTCTACATAATGTTTCTAGTACCATTAACAATATACTGACCGAATATTAGGTAAAATCTCGCACTTTAACTTCAGATATGAAGAAAACTGGAATTTATCCAATACTTTTTGTGTCACTGTTTTCGAAATATTTAGGATGAGATATGTCATGAAATGACATATTTCATGTTATTTCAAGTCTCAGACATGCATCAAGTCAATCGTCACTTCAATTACTGCATATATCAGATTATTGTCAGATAAAAAAAAGAGAGCAGTGCTTCATGAGCATAATAGTTTTCTTCTTGAACTGCTCTCCATCAATTCGCCCAATTCAGACTGGATGGAGGTCGATCAAAAACAATAATTACTGATATAATGTGCGCAGATTTTTTTCGGTGTTTGGGTCCTCTTGAACTCTTTGNAGGTTAGGATATGTCAGGCTGTGTTCAGTTCGGTTAGGTTATGTTAGGGTTTTTTGGCTAGGTAAAACTAATGTAAGATTGTTTTAAACACTAATGATACACACAGGAAAAGGCCACAATTGGGGGATTGCTGTGTGTCGTAGGAAATGTGTGGCAAGAAGAAGAAGAGAGAAAAAGAAAAAAAAAGTTTAGCGGCTGATCTGGTTAGGGAGGAAAATGTTATACTCGGAGCTCGTTAATGTTAATTGGAAAACATGACTTCATTGACATGCCCGAAAATTTGGAAATATTAATTCTCAAATCGAAATCTGCATCTCTGGCTGTCAAAGTTCATTAGATCTTTCGGTGAAATATTTGCTGGAATAAGTTATTTGTTCACTCACGAGGTTCGTTCAGAGGTTGTATTTACATGGATGTTTGTTCCATGTTAATTGAGTTTACTCGACTACTATGTTCTTGACTACTATGTTCATAACTTAAAATAAAGTTTGAATTATGATAGCTTATGTTCGTACTTATTGCGCACATTACAACTGTTGAGGTAAGTCTACAGTTACATTATTCTTACATATATTCTATTACATGACCTTATAATATATGTACTAAGTTTCTTTTAGATTATTTTGTTATTTCGTGGTTGACGTTTAATTATGTATAGCTTCAATGACGATGATACCATTTCGTAGCCATACGTTATTTGTTCATAGTCATTAGGCAAGAAATTTCGCTTCAATCGCTGCGGCAACAGAACAGAAAACGTAGCTTATTTTTAAGCTTCATATGAAATTTTGCCGAGCTCCTGGCCAAATGCCAACTACCAATTAAGACCAGCCATTGGTAAACTTTATTTGTCTTGCTTTAGATGCCAACTACCAATTAAGACCAGCCACTGGTACACTTTATTTGTCTTGCTTTAGATGCCAATTACCAATTAAGACCAGCCACTGGTACACTTTATTTGTCTTGCTTTAGATGCTTCCGAAATATTCTAGATATTTTGCATACTCTGTGAGCCGCATGANTCCAGCCTTTGCCTCGATCATAGTTGTTGCCACGCCTGTCTGCTGTGTCATTTGACGTTTATTTATCCCAACATGGCGCTCATTTTCTGATATTTAGGGTACAATTTTCGCAGAAATTACTCCCTAAATGCAATAGTGAGGCTCTGAGAGTGACGGCCCGTGGCGAGTGAAAAGGTTCGTGATGCGTGGCACCCGGCCACCATTGCTTGATAGTGATAATATATATAATCAACTGACACGCTGGTGGAAATTCTGATCTTATAATGATGGCCAGGCGTATGATGAACGCATCAATAACTACGATGTGTTTCAGTCAATACAACCAGAGGCACTACGATCATTTAGAAGCCCCTACAGTTCATGCAAAGACCCTTTCACAAGTTTTGAAGTTACTTGATTTTAGCATTTTTTTAAATCTTCTTTTTTATGTCGCCATTCCTTTTCATGTCCATGATTAGCAAATAATCGCATTTATTCAACCCATCGTCAAGATATTTCTATAATTCAATTTTTCCTAAGATTAAGATTCATAATTCTTGTAGTTCACGTTCAGGACATTTTACATGCGCATGAAATGAACATTATCCGAGCAGGATCGTCTTCAGAGCCTGACTAGCTTCACTCCTCTTGGGATCAAATTAGGATTCCCTTAAGACTAACCTGGCGCGTCACAATAAATGTGCAGAGCTTCTTTGTGTGATGACTATAACGACATCATCAGCTGCTGTATTTCAGGCTTATTTTCTTAATCTCATGATTAATGACTAAAAATCCTTAATGATCACGGTTAACCTTCTACTATGGACGCGTTGTACGAAAAATAAACCGAGGAGACCTGCCTTCCCCATGCATTACCAAGCCTGGTGCTTGTAAAGGTCACTACCATGAGCCTAAGTAAGTAAACTAGCTTCAGGTGTATCTTTAATATCAAATGTGAATTTAACTTAAAAATAACCGTGACCTAGCCTTACACTCACTTTAACTTCACTTCTTGTTTGTTTGTCTGTCTGTCTGTCTGTCTTATCTTATAATCTTTGTCTGTCTTATCTTATAATCGATATTTAACACACTTCTACCTGTCCAATCGATCTGAAATTTGGCACACTTGCGTAAAGTTGGAGACAATGCATGAATCAATTGACAGAATAAATAATTTTATAAATTAATAAAAAATTTTCACAGTATTAAAAAAAAGTAAAAAAATAATTTCGTCTCCTACAAATCTTATAATCATATGTGACACAATTCGACCTGTCCAATAGATCCGAAATTTTGCACAATTGCATAAAGTCAGAGACAATGCATGAATCAATTGACAGAATAAATAATTTTATAAATTAAAAAATTTTTTTTTTCAATATTAAAAAAAGTAAAAAAATAATTTCGTCTCCTACAAATCTTATAATCATATGTGACACAATTTGACCTGTCCAATTGTTCCGAAATTTTGCACAATTGCATAAAGTCAGAGACAATGCATGAATCAATTGACAGAATAAATAATTATGAATATTTACACAATTTTGATATCTTAAAAAAATTTGAAAAATATTTTTTTTATATTTGAAAATGAAATTAGAAATTCATTGTAAATGTGTAACATCCAAGATACTGGATTGTTCAGAAGTGTTGTCTTTAAAAAAAAATTTTTAAACGCTTATTTTGTGTAATTAACTTCACAATTAACTTCACTTCTTGTTTGTTTGTCTGTCTGTCTGTTACAAATCTTATAATCGATATTTAACACACTTCTACCTGTCCAATCGATCTGAAATTTGGCACACTTGCGTAAAGTTGGAGACAGTGCAAGAATCAAATGACAAAATAAATTATTTTAAAAATTAAAATTTTTTCAATATTAAAAAATTGAGAAAATAATTTTGTCAGCTACAAATCTTATAACTGATATTGGACACACTATTACCTGTCCATTTGACCTGAAATTTTGTAAACTTGTGTGACGTCGGAGGCAATACATGAATCACTTGACAATAAATAATTTTGAAAAAATGTACGTATTAAAATAAATTGAAAAATTATTTTTTTTAATATTCGAAAATAAAATTAGAAATTCATTGTACATCTGTTATCTGTAACATTGGAAACACATGATTCTTTAGAAGTGTTGTCTTTAAAAAGTAATTTTTAAACGTATATTAATAATGTTTGAATCAAATAAGTATGAGCGTTTATTTCAATATCCTTCATGAATTGAATGCGTGCAGACGTGAACAATATATTTTACTGTGCATAAATTCTCAAGCATATGTTTTATTCCATTGTCCGTATGAATAATAAAATATGCGTTTAAAATTACTTTTTAAAGACAACACTTCTGAACAATCCAGTGTCTTGGATGTTACACATGTACAATGAATTTCTAATTTTATTTTCAAATATTGAAAAGACAAATTATTTTTCAAAAATTTTTTAAGATCGATTGGGTAAGGTCAGATCGATTGGGTCAGGTAGAAGTGTGTTAAATATCGATTATAAGATTTATAGCAGACAGACAAGAAGGAAAGTTGAAAAGAAGTCTTGTAAGCAAGTTACTGAGCTTAATACTATAATCTTAAACTGAACACAAACGATTTCTTCTAGTTAGCGCGATCAAACGATAGGAGACTTGAATATATTATACCCTAGAATAAATAAAAAATTACTGGGCATATTAGTAAAGTCTTCAACTGAACACAAGCAATTTCTGCTTGTGAACACGATCAAACGTTAGGAGAGTTAAGTATATTATACCTAAGAAAAAATATTTACTGAGCTTATTGATATAATCTTAAACTGAACACAAGCGATATCTTCTAGTTAACGCGATCAAACGATAGCAGACTTAAATATATTATTCCCTAGAATGAATTAAAAATTACCGGGCATATTACTATTCTATTGAACTGAACACAAGCAATTTCTGCTTGTGAACACAATCAAACGATAGGAGACTTAAATATATTATACTCTAGATTAAATAAAGAAATTACTGGGCATATTACTATAGTCTTGAACTGAACATAAGCAATTTCTGCTTGTGAACACGAACAAACGTGGATAGACTTGAATATATTACACCTTAGAATATAAAAAAAATACTGAGCTTATTACTATAATCTTAAACTGAACACAAGCGATATCTTCTAGTTAACGCGATAAACGATAGGAGACTTAAATATAATATCCCCTAGAATAAATAAAAAATTACTGGGCATATTACTATAGTCTGGAACTGAACACAAGCAATTTCTGCTTTTGAACACGATCAAACGATAGGAGACTTATATATATTATACCTTAGAATATAAAAGAAATTACTGAGCTTATTAATATAATCTTAAACTGAACACAAGCGATATCTTCTCCTTAACGCGATCAAACGATAGGAAACCTAAATATATTATTCCCTAGAATAAATTAAAAATTACCTGGCATATTACTATAGTCTGGAACTGAACACAAGCAATTTCTGTTGGTGAACACGATCAAACGATAGGAGACTCAAATATATTATACCTTATAATATAAAAAAAGTTACTGAGCTTATTGCTATAATCTTGAACAGAACACAAACAATATCTTCTAATTAACGCGATCAAACTATAGGAGATTTAAATATATTACACCCTAGAATAAATAAAAAAATTACTGGGCATATTACTAAAGTCTTGAACTGAACACAAGCAATTTCTGCTTGTGAACGCGATCAAACGATAGGAGACTTAAATATATTATAACTTAGAATTTAAAAAAAGTTACTGGGCTTATTACTATAATATTGAACTGAACACAAGCAATGTCTTCTAGTTAACGCGATCAAACGATAGGAGACTTAAATATATTATACCCTAGAATAAATAAAAAATTACTAGGCATATTACTATAGTCTTAAACTGAACATAAGCAATTCCTGCTTTTGAACACGATCAAACGATAGGAGACTTATATATATATTATACCTTAGAATATAAAAAAATTACTGAGCTTATTAATATAATCTTAAACTGAACACAAGCAATATCTTCTAATTAACGCGATCAAACGATAGGAGACTTAAATATATTATACCCTTGAATAAATAATAATTTACCGGGCATATTACTATAGTCTTAAACTGAACACAAGCAATTTCTGCTGGTGAACACGATCAAACGATAGGAGACTTAAATATATTATACCTTAGAATATAAAATAATATGCGTTTAAAAATTACTTTTTAAAGACAACACTTCTGAACAATCCAGTGTCTTGGATGTTACACATGTACAATGAATTTCTAATTTTATTTTCAAATATTAAAAAAAAAATTATTTATCAAAATTTTTTTAAGATATCAATATTTTGTAAATTTTCAAAATTATTTATTCTGTCAATTGATTCATGCATTGCCTCTGAACTTATGCAATTGTGCAAAATTTCAGATCAATTGGACAGGTCAAATTGTGTCATATATGGATTATAAGATTTGTAGCAGACGAAATTATTTTATAATTTGTTTTTAATAATGAAATTTTTTTAATTTATAACATTATTTATTCTGTAAATTGATTCATACATTGCCTCCATCTTTACGCAAGTGTGCAAAATTTCGAATCGATTGGACAGGTAGAAGTGTGTTAAATATTGATTAGAAGATTTGGAGCAGACAGACAGACAAACAAACAAGAAGTGATGTTAAAGAGAAGTCTTGTAATAACCGTGACCTAGCTTACACTCCTGAAAATAGGAATATACAAAATCAAAGCACAAAAGGAAGGAGAAAAAAGGATATTGTCAGCGTTTCCTTCATAAAAAGGAACTCCGACTTCATGTCCTTCATCTCAGATAATTTCAGTTTGACTTATTAATTGAATTTTACTGGTATATTCTTTGCCTTGGCTGAATCTTGACAGTAATATTTTATCTTGTTGAGGATTTTTGCTCAAATTAGAATTAAATAAATTAAAAATTAAAGTTATTATCTGCCACATTGTACGTAGAAGTTGTTAACTGTTTAGTAAAGATGGTTTGCGAGCGCTCGTCTTGCATGAGATATGACAGCGTCTGAGGCTATCCATCTACGCCGGCCTCTGATATGCTCTGCAGGCTGGCAATGTATAGCTTCGCAGTTTTTATTTCCCTAATAAAACTTTTGAGGCAAAACTTGTTGGTTCTAGACAACTTTTGTGCATTCCAAACGACGAGCATGTCTCAGCAACTTCAGATATTTTTACTGGAAGTTCACGGTCATTTTTTAGATGAACGTTTAATGTTTTGCTCCATTATTAATAATATGAAATATAAAATTACCTCTGATGCTTTTCCTTCCTGTGAAACCACGTAATAGCGTCATTCCAAAACAAATGGAAATAAACAAACCCCTTCGGTCATAAGCTGCAGATCGCACGTCTCATTCTTATCGGTTATTTCTTTGGCGCCAGCCTCAGCGTTCTGGCCGATTCAGAATTGTTCCTATTGCTCAAACTCCTTTATAATTTCAAGTTCTATGAGGTTTATTGAACCAATGGGTATTTTCGCGTGATGCCTGTCGGAGACCACCACTGCCCTGCTTCGAATGGACTATCATGATGCCTTCCTTTAAGAACGCAGCCTCAAACACTGGCGGACTATCACATTTTCAGCCGCAAGCCACCAAACTGATCGCATACATTGAAGTAGATAAATCAGTCCACAGGAAAACAGCCTGCAAATGTGTGGCCCAGCCAGCATCGTCTGCCAATGCGCGAAAAAATTCTGCACCACTCGGACAGAGCGCGCCGGAGCCTTGAAGTGAATATGATGCTCGCCACCGACCCGTCCGTATATCTGGCCCGAGCATCGCATCACCCCACGGTTGGAAGAACGGCCACTCTTTGAAGGAATATAGATATTGGAAAAGAACTATGCTATCTTAAACCAAGCCTCACATGATTTGAGAGAAAAGTTACTTCACTTAACGATCCCCGGGAAGTCACATTTGATCCGTGGCCTGGTAGTGCATGCACGGCAGGTTTCGTGCACTTACCCCGGAGAGCTAGGCTGATTTGACTGGTCGCAGTCCATTGTACGCTGGTCACAGTTCGAGACAAAGTCAGGAAATGAAAATACGTTTCGATGAAATATTCATTGGTGGACGATCATTACCCTCAAGGCTATTCGCTCCCGTATATGGTGGTGTAAAGCTCATAACATTTAAAACTAGATGATGTCATGAGCTCTTGAATGACGGCAGGCTTAATCCGAGGCTGATTGACGGCTAGGCGGAAATATGCTAGGTGTTCCATTCAGGACTGATTGGTGCATGAAATTGGTGATGTACGGCTGCCCTCCCATTATGGTGAATAGTATTGTCAACGATCTGAACGTTTTAGCACCGAATTTGAAATTCGTCTCACCTGAGGTTACTTTCCTAAATTCTATACACTGTATATAATGTACGCCGTACATGTTGTACATCGTAAATAATGGACTAATCGAATGGAAAATACGCCGTATATAAAGGAATTGGAAAAAATTGAATCTAATTGAATGGAAAAGAAAATTTCTACTTCTGCCCATAATTTGCTACTGACAAGTGCTTGTTCACATTTGTGGCACTGCTTACTTAATTAAGTTTCATCAAGTTGTGATTTTTGAGCTTCATCGAGTTTACTGTGATTATCTTTAATTTGATTTAAATGATTCAATAAACTTGTTTCTGAGAGTGGGTGACTTTCCGTTTAATTAAGGTTTTCCGTGTAATTAATTCGCTAAGTATTTTCCAGGGTAAATAAGACTCTTGAAAAACTTTCAAACGCCCTATTCAAGTTCCGTCCTCTGACTTTCATTCGAAAAGTTCAGCTCGGGTTACTCCGCAAGCCTTCAAGTTGAACTAAACTCTAAAAAAGTTTATATCGTTTGTTCTATTGATGGCTTAGTTGCAAGAACGAATTTTATCATCTCGCATATTCAATCTTAATCTTGGTTGTAAATAGTTCGATTGAACATCACTTGTAAAGTGTTTTCACCTAAATTCTCTTTTCACTTTGTCTCATATCATGCAATTGTGTTTATACCTGGAAATTGCCTCATTCCAGATAAAAGCAACGAAAATTCTTCTTTGACGCCTTCGTAAAGCAAGCATTGTCATGATATTGATGCCTCCTCGAGAATCTGTGAAGTAATTCAATAGAGATTGCGAGATATGTTTTCAGATTTGAGTTTAGGAGAAATTGTTTGCGACTGCAGCGCGGGGATTGAAATCCTGATAGCATTGAAGACTTCACAGGCCAGGCAGCACAGCGGTGAAATTGAAAGAGTAACTGCGCTGGAAGGCAATTTTTTTCATTTACATATTTAATTTAATTATTTAATATCAAAAAATTTCCCCAACTCCTTGCAGTAAAATACTAGCCTGGGAAACATTTATAACCTAAACCCTTCCCTATATCTCTTAAAATTGTAATTATTTATCGAACAACAAATGGCGAGTAACCCTGCTTATTTATCGGAAAGTGTGCAAATAAATTGCCCGATTGCCGCTATCTACACTTGTCGCTGCAATAACGTAACAACTAAGAAGTCCAATTGAAAACAGTGCCCAACTTTTGCTGGGTAGCCGGCGTCTTGCGATGCAAACCGGAAAACCTATGAAAATTCTATGCATGGAAATTTCCTCGTCACGAACTTTTTTTTTCATTGGTATAACGAGAAAAGATGTTAGACTATGACCAATACATAATTCACAATTAATTCAACAAATTTAGTTAATTGTTGACTTAAAAGCATGAACTTTCGCATGTATTCATTCTTGAAAACGCCTAGTTTAGAGCTGATTTCATGAAGGATAGAAGTACTCTGATTTTTATTTGAATTATTATGTTCAATTCTCTGCACTGCACGCGCTAATTTTGCTTTGAAAAGGAGAGTCAAAGGAGTTAATCATATCGCAAAAATACATGATTTCCTAGTCCGATTTATGATTTGCCAGATGTTGAAGTCCTTGACTTAATTGATTAACACCGACCGCCTTGTGTTCCTATTAATTGACACGAGCGCTCGACGCATGCGCTGAGGCCTCACGGCTCCGTAAACACATCGTTTGACGGTGTTATCTTTTATCGTATAATTCGGTCATAACAGCATCGGCAAACTGTGGGCGAAGCCATCAATTTCATCCGGAATTATCAGTAAAGCTGCAAGCGCTTCTCCGTTCTGATACATGGTTAAAATAAAGCATTTCTATTGTCTTGCGGTTTCATGTAAATTGCAATGTAGCGATAGAGCCTCAAGATTTAAATTAATACTAAGCGCATTTATTTTGTAGGAAGTGATCGATGTCATTAAATTCGCCTAACTTAAAAAGTTAGGCTTTCAATAACTTATCTTTTTGTAATCGTTGAGAGAATCAGGTCTCTTCTCAGATCAGTGCTGTAAATATCGTTGCACGAAAATCAAACAAATATTCCTAGCCTGAAATTGCAGTGCTCAGTTCTTTCTATAATTCTTAATTAGTAACTAAAGTAAGTGCATGTTCGTTTTTCATTGTTATAAAATCAAAAAAGTAACATTTGATAAAGCATTCTTACCATATTCGGTAGCTCTCGATTTTTGAGTAACGTTTGGGATTTAAATGCGGATATAGAACATTAAGAGGGAGGCAATCCATTGCTGGACAATATCATGCCAATAATTCGCGTTTTTCTCGAAACTCTCTTCTTGTTTGTGCTTTTCAACACACATGATCAAAACCATAGCAAGTTAAAATTATGTTTACTTACCAACGTTTAGCTTTGCAAAATTGCCTCTACAGTCTTACGTAACCAGCAGCCACATCAAATATTCACTTATAGACTTGTCTGGAGCTAATGAGAGAACATTTTAAGGGAAATTGAGAGGGAAATTCTGTGTTGGAATAGGCTTGCTTGTATCCTGGTTCGTCATCAAAGAAGTAAACAAAGATATACAAATATACCAAGATTACCAAGATGTAGGATAAATACATTTTTAATTATCAACTTTTCAGGCAATCATTAGGTATATCATTGTTATTGTTAAGGTAGCATTTGGCTATTATTTTGCCACGTACGATACTGTAGCGTGTTATTCATTGTAATGTTAATAACATTGTAATGTGCCAACATAAGCGGTCTTTACTTTTAACCCTCTACCGCCTGATGAGTAACCGGAGCAATATTGTCACAAGCCTACTCCCCAAAAAGGAAACGTTCTAGTGAGCGCAAAATAACTTACACTGATGGTTACCGCCACTTACGACAACTGTAACATGTTCTCAGCTGCGTACAAACGTCCTCAGATTGCTATACTCAATAGTTTGCGTATAATTTAAGTTGAAAGTTATGTTCCCCGAGAGTGATATACGGCGGTAGAGGGTTAACTCTGAGTCGGCCCGCATAAAAAAATTTGAATTTCAAAGACGATTCTTATACTTATGACCGTTAAAATTCAGTTTATACGCCTAACACTTCAACAAATTTCTACGTAAAAACGAATTGTATTTTTAATCAGATGTAAAACTTATTCACGCATCTGGTTTGCCTGTCGATGCAATAAATAATTTGCCTTAGTGAAGTTTTCAATCAACTTTTGTTCCAATATCGTTCGGCATGCAGAGCATACTATAATTATCAAAGAAGTACTAAAATTATGGAGTTCCCTTGAATTTTTTCATTAAAATATTTTTTATGTTAGAGAAAAACTCGAAACCGATGTTGAAGCAAAGCCTGGCATGCCAGGTTCCCATCACATCCCTGGCAATATTTTATACATTAATAAACTTTATTTTTAATACCAAAACCTAACGAAATAACCTTATTTTGCAGGATTAAAATTCGAGTTTCAGTAGAACTGAACAAATTTCAAATAAAACACATGGATTTTGAATTTTAATCAAGATACTTGGCTTATATTGAGTAAAAGCTGTTATTAGGTAGTAAAGGAAAGTCCTTTCAACTCTAGGTCTCAACTAACTTCCCATAGGTAGTGTCGGACAATTTGTAAAATCACAAAGTAGATCATATATACAATATATGATGTTTGAAGTCACACACGTCACTAAAACGAAAACTCAATAATAATGGCAACACTTTCAGTATCAAATTCTATCAGCATTGATCGCTGCATAATCGCTTCGGTCACAAATGTCATTAAAATTAATGTTCACTTTCTTATGCCCAAATTACAGCAGGACAATGCCTTGGCATAGATCACAGCACAATTGCTTTGGTCACAAATTTTACTGGAATTAATGTCTAAATTCTTTTGCCCAAACAACGGCAGGCAAAAGCATAGATCTCTGCCTAATTGCTTCGGCCTCATAGCCTCAGCGTCCATCACCGGGCATTTGTTTCCCAGCAATTATTCAGCAAGCGTGGCTAATTAGACCATAAGGTAGGAACGTTCCTTTGCTGCATCCTAATATGATAGTCGTGGAATGTCCTCAATACTCAATAAATATCAATTTCAAAAAGGAATAAGGTTTATTCCCATCACTTCATTGCAATAAAATGAATTTGTTCAACTTCAAAACATTATCCCATGCTTCACATTTGTTTCTATGCACGTTTTTTGTTATGTTGAATTTTCTATGTAAGTAAATGGAAGCCACTAAAAATAGGTCGACTGTGGACAACGACCAAAATATCTGCTAACATAAATTGCCTACGACGATCGACGGCGAGGGAACGCGATAAAGTGTTGCGGCTCTCGGCCGATTGCCTGCTCCATCTCCCACAACTTTTGGCCTAACAATCGTTTTTCACTTTTATGGGCATGAGTGGCGCTAAACCTCTTCTAGCTCAACGCCTCGCAGTTTTTCGATTTGTTTATAATTATGGCTATGAATGATGCGCAAGATCATATAAACTTTAAAGTCTTCACTTAATAATTTTTTAATTAATTAATTTGATTGCATAAACAATTCAGAAACTGACAGATTTTTTACAGTCAGTGTTGGGGAGAGATTTAAATGCGTTTTGCTATAACCAAATAAATTTATTGTGATAGAAGTGAGGCAGTATCACGATTTCTAGTTACAAGTGAGTGGTTCGATGACATTAAGAGCCTTCCTACGACTATTGTTAAACAATTATTGATCGAAGAAGACAACCAATCTACCATATTCCCTGAATGTCCAACCGGACCCATGAAAAAAAAAAAACAAGATGCCTCGCTACATCAGGGCGGTTAATAAATGTTTAGAGCTCTGCTATTAAATTACAGCTCATTAACTTCATGTATTTTCGGTCCAGTGGTTGCTTGCCAAACTGCGTTAATTCACTTATATATTCCTTAAAATTTTCACTCAATAAAATTTTAACCCAAGACTTTTTTAGTTTGTTTAGTTTGCGGGCCACAAATTTCGCCGCGTCGTATGAAGGCGCATTGAAGATCCTAATGTGTTTTTCATCAGTGCCGTGTATTGCCAGGCACTTTCTATGCATAGAGTGTGGAGGATAGGCTTCTCATCAGCCGCCAAGCTTCGCTAATGTGCAAGTCATGTAAATTGTGGAGAGCGCCGTTGGGTGCGACGTCCATTTGCCCAATTCTGCATAGAAAATGTTCAAAAATTTTGGTTTTACGTGGTCAAATTCAAAGTTATTTTTTTGCTTTGCTTTATAATCTACGTAAGGTAAAATTGCGCACTATTTATATAGAGGGATTGTGAATGAATTTTTTTTTCGCATTCAGTGTAACCGCTTAACTTGCTAAATATAAAATATGCAAAATTATTATGTCTTTGCTTTCAGACTAATTTGTCTTGATATAATAATGAAGACATAATCTTGAAATATTCGCAGATGGGTGTATTTAGCTTTTAATTTTACCTGCATTTATGACTGCTGTATTTACCTGCAAAAGTTGGTAATTTTGTCTCTACATAATGAGTGATATTTTCACAGCTAGATGCAGGGTCAAATGTCCATAATGTCTTGGGGCAGGGTGGCCCAGTGGTTAAAGTTGAGAGTACCAAGACTGGAGCAGAGATGTGTGGGACTGTGGATTCGGAACCAGCTCTGTATGCCAATTTCAGGTCAGAATCAGCGACTGGGCCGGGCGGTTAAGCAAAGCAAAAGTGGAACATTGAGTTGTGTATTCAAAGCCGCAACATGCTGTGTATGTTCTTTCATGTTAAGAGTGAGCGACAGGCCTACTGCCTAATAAACGCTGAAACCGCTATATTTTTAAAGGCAGGGTGGTCAAGCGGTCACAGTTCTGAGTGCCAGGATTGGAGCAGTGAAGTGCGGATTCGATCCCAGCTACCTGCGACACTTTCTGGTCAGAATCAGCGATAAATAGAATTGTCGGAGTTGAAGAAATAGGCCCATGGCCTGTTGCCGATTCTTGAACGTTTCGTGACATGATTCACAAGGGATCCGGCCTTTGGAACCCGATCTTTCCATAGCTGACGATTGATTGAGATAGCTGCTGGACTTATTGCCTGGTCCGTAATTTGCTAGGCATTTTAAGACTAGCAAATTTTAAGACTAGCAAATTACGGACCAGGCCAGGCATGAAGCCGGCAGTTAAGCAATGCAAAATTGGAGCAGTGAGTTGTGAGTTCGCAACTGCAACAAGCTGTGAATGTTCTTTCAAGTTTAAAATCGTCGACAGGTCTACGGCCTAATGAATGCTGAAACCGCTGTTATTATATTGTTATGAGTAAATTCGTAAAAGAGTAAAGCTTGACATCCAAAAATATCTGCATGTTTAAAAAAATGTTATTGCACAGTTTTAAACGCAAGATAATGAATATTTACCTCATACATTCGGATTTTTAGAATAAAAAGCCACACAATGTTACCATTTTTTCACTTTTGCATCCACTGTTTTTTGTAATCTGAAGATATGTGAATATACGAATGATGCGGAATTTAAAAAACGAAAGTGGGTAGATCTATTTCAAACGATATAGTGCACGTGACTAGAGTTTATATAGTATGAAAATTTAGGGTTCTAATAGTTTCAGGTGTTTTTATTGATGTTTTATTAATTCTTCGATTCCTGAAATAACGAAATCTCCCGATTCTCCGCCGTGTAAAAGGATTATTCGTTCGGCAATCGGCACGCATATGACACATGCGTGTTTAACATTGAAACGTAGCTCATGTTAGTTGTTAGTGCTGGTGTATTTTTATGTCAATTTGACAAGAAGTCTCAATCCTAAATCTTTCGTATGGTTGTAATGTAATTTTTGAACATTCGCTCCAAAGGGAAAAATCAAGCATCAGAAGTAAGCAAAAGGCAAAGCCAACAGAGAAAATGTTTGGATTTGGGGCCGCAGCCCGCAAGCAGGGTCAGGTGTGAAAAGTGTGGCTGTACTTTTGGATACGTTTATGTAGTTGGAGCTTGAAGGTTGTTTCTGATGGTCCAGTCGTGTATCTGTTGTACGAATGGTTGTATACGTTGTTCTGCAATTTTTTAATTGTGGTGTGATTATGTGATAAGAAAATGGTGATGTCGTCTGCATAGGTAATCATGTGCACATCTGTGCGTCAGTGCGTGTGCGGGGGTCACACTTAAAAGCTGAAGACGCTGAAGCTGAAGACGCTGAAGTGCGGAACATGTGGCGAATAATGGATCGATCGAATGCGGCGGAGAATCGGGCGATTCCGTAATTTTAGAAGCAGACACTGCAATAGCATATCACCAATAATATATATAATAATGGTGTCAAAAGAAACGAGAATCTTGAACCATAGCGTTTGAGGCAGATATACCCGTTCTCTGTTTAAACATGTTAAACGATTAATCACCTTTCATTTCAAGAGAAACCTGACGATCACTTCATGTTTCACAGGTTCAACGCTGATATCTCAGAGATTTTTCAACCTAAAGAGTTCGGAGTGATGAAATAAGGTGAATCAATTACTTATTCACTGTGAATAATCACTCCGCACTCGACCACAACATTTAGCACTCGCCAATAGTGCTTAGGGCAAAACGTTCTCTTACGGTTTAACTACTTCAACGCTTATATCTCAGAAAATATTCAACCCAGAGAGTGCGGAGTGATGAAATAACGTGAATCAATTACTTATTCACTGTAAATAATCACTCCGCACTCTCTGGGTTGATTATTTTCTGAGATATAAGCGTTGAAGTAGTTAAACCGTAAGAGGTCGTTTTGCGCTAAGCACTATTGGCGAGTGCTAAATGTTGTGGTCGAGTGCGGAGTGATTATTTACAGTGAATAAGTAATTGATTCACGTTATTTCATCACTCCGCACTCTCTGGGTTGAATATTTTCTGAGATATAAGCGTAGAAGTAGTTAAACCGTACGAGGTCGTTTCGCGCTAAGCATTTCTGGCGAGTGTTAAATGTTGTGGTCGAGTGCGGAGTTTTACTGATAGTGATAGTGCTGTGTGGTGGTTTAAATTAAAATATGGTTGATTGATTTCAGCCTTGTTTACATAAGATGCTTTCATAGTCGTAAGATTCGACTGTTCAAACCAAGAAAAGGCAATGAGTTTAATTGTATGAACATGAGTATAGTGCCGTTTTAAGCATATGTTATCTGTCAGATTTTTTAATTTTTTTGATTTGTAGAACACAAAAAGGAGATATGCGTAGTTTGAGTGCTTAGTTTTTCAATACATGATAATGAAAAACGTTACTTTACTTCTTAGCAAATTCGCGGAATTCGTTCAGCCGCGGCGTTCCATCGATCAATCGTTCGCCACTTCAGCGACTTTGGCGTCTTCGGCGTCTTCAGCTTTTAAGTGTCACCCCGTGTGCGGCTGTGCCGTGGGCGGAGTGGGGAGGTCTGAGGTGTATATGTTGAAAATAGTGGGTGAAAGGACGCCCCCTTGTGGGACGCCTGTTTTGAAATTCTGCTGTTTGGAAGTGGTGTTATTGAAAAGTGTGTAGCCTTTTCTTCCTTTTATGTAATTGGATATGTATTTTGTTAATGTTGATGGAATTTGAATCTTTGAGAGTTTGTCTATTAACTTGTGTAGGTTTACTGTGTCAAAAGCTTTGGACTGTTGGACATGTCTAGCAGTGTGGAAATCCAGAGGGGGTAATATATTAACTGGTAAACATAGCAAATTGGAAAGCAGGACCCAAAAATCTGGAACGTCCACGGTCCAGCACACTTCCACTTTCAGTTCATCATCAATTCATCATCACTGATGAGTCTCTGCAAGATGCCACAGCTGTTTCTTTGAAAAAAAAAAGTGCTTGCATCATCACAGTAACAAGAATCCAATCAACGCTTGAACGCGTCCAACGTAACAGTCACAAAAATCCAATCAATGCTTGAATGTGTCCAACGCCAGTCACAAGAATCCAATTACCATCAGAACGCGTGCAACGTCACTGCCACTGGAATCCAAGCAGCGTTAGAAAGCTAGAATGGACCGCCCCAAATGCACACATTGTTAACGCACTAATGCTAATTTAATGGGTAATGCTACATTTCTTATTTCAAGCGCCTAAAACAATAATGTAGTTATGTCACTATTGATGAAAATCGCAAAGAATAACATCTTTACTTTGTACATTCACTCACAAATACATGAAACACTGCCTATGAATTCATTTACAAATAAAAAACTGATGATAGTTTTCAGCATTGAGACATGAAAACTACTTGCGATCAGGATTCAGGAGTACCATCTGTACTGAAACAATAACATAGAAGGTGACACGTGACAGAGATACCAACATGGTGCCAATACATAGGTTATTCAAAAGAACCTGTTCTTATGTCATTTTGAACCGATCAACACTTCTTTATGGACCGATCGTAAAACACAACCTTCACCGGCAAAAGCTTTCACACTTCTGAAGAAGGTGAGCTGACAGCTACACCTGTCTCTTATACACATCTAGATGTGTATAAGAGACAGATCTTTAATAGAACAATGCCAATTTTGACAATTTTTTTCTTCATGTGCAGTTTAACTAATATGATACAAAGGCATAGATTGCATGCAATCGAATCCGCGTTCATTTGAGCTGGTTGGGAGTCGGATGCTAGCATATCTTCCAAATCAGTTTCAGGTATGATTTTCAGAAATAATGAAAAAAATTAAGGAGTAAATTAATTATGACCGTAAAAGAAAATGATTTGGTGTGCTCTGAATCAACTGGTCAAACTCTGAACAACTAATACATCAAGTGCTCTCAATCAGCTTGTATATAGGCGACTTTTGCATTCAAGTATATCGGCAAGATCTAACGGAACTTTTTTCAGAATCAAGAGTACATCCTTTACCGGC
Source organism: Hyalella azteca (assembly GCF_000764305.2). Classification (NCBI taxonomy): domain Eukaryota; kingdom Metazoa; phylum Arthropoda; class Malacostraca; order Amphipoda; family Hyalellidae; genus Hyalella; species Hyalella azteca. The sequence goes on from NW_025932888.1 coordinate 34,170, forward strand.
TGCAACGTTGTGAGGCCTCCTCAAGATATCCTTTGCTCACCGTAGAGTGATGCGTCTCTACCGGTGACCTCGGAAACGTTCATGCGGGGCGCAAAGCTTATACAGCCTTCCCAAAATCTTCCTTGCTCATCGGTGACTGTGAGTGATGAGTCTCTACTGGTGTCAGTAGCGACCTTGTAACTTCTACTGAGCACAACGTGTTCTACTGAGCACAACGTGTTCTACTGAGCACAACGTGTCTTTCAGTAGATTCCTCTTGCTTATCCGTGAGTGACGCGCACAATTAACAATATTGGGATTTTCTCTATGTTGCCTGACGTAACGTTCATGCCGAGGCCGATTTCTGACGACCTGCAAACCTGTTTCTAGTTGCCACTTGCCTGGAACGTTTTTTTTAAGTGAACCTCTAATCTTAGATTTCCACTCTGATGTCTAGTGCTATTGTAATGGGTCGTGATCGTGAAGGTGGTTGTTTCTGATTGAATCCATGGGTAGGCTAATATGTTGGGTAACTCCAGGGTAAGTGAGTGTTTCCCTTGAAACCATGTTGCGGAAACCGTATTTGCGGAATGAGAGGCTGAATGATGTTGAGTATGAATTTTCTAATGTTTGAGAAATTGAGAGGTAGGACTGAGGAGTGATATATCATATTGGTCTGTAGGAAGAACCTAGGGATGTGTCTTTATTGGCCCATTGGGGTTTGGGTATGGGTATGATCTTGGCTAGTTTCCAGTTTCCATGGGTTTGTGATGATGTTTTTGTTTATTGCTAGGTATGTTGTATATTTTGCATTTTGGTAAGGTATGATATGGCATTGGGTCCAAGGTGTTGAATGTTAATGTTATCAGGGCCCGTGGATTCATAGTGGCAAACCAGATCTTTTTTGGAATTGGTTCATTTTTAATTTTCCCAAAACTCAAGATTTAAACCAATTTCTTAAGTAGGCTATGATAATGCTGGTATCCATGAGACCATGATACTTTACTGGTCTACTTATAGGACTCAAAAATGAACTTGAGGGAGAGTCTAAAAAACTCTCTGCTTTGTCACTATGCATGGATTTGTTGGTCTTCCTATTTTTAATTGCAGAAATGGTCATATCTGTTGTGATGGTCATCTGATCTTTTTGTAGGTTTTTTATTTTTCTGTCTATTTTTCTGTAGTGAGGGCAGGTTTGGTGTTTTGTTGTGTTTATGAATTGGTTGTTGAAATATTGTGCTTTGTCTTTGGAAGTGTGTGCTATTTTATTTGGGAAACTAATGGATTTGTTTGGTTGAGTGGGAATGGTATGTTTGATAGTTGATGTATTGTATTCCAGAGTAGTATATGGCTATTGGCCTATTGTGTTTGTTGTCCCAGTGTTGCTCCAGGTGTTCTCTCCAAATATTTGTCTTGTGGTCTTGTATGGCTCTGTCAATTTCTCTGTTTAACTGCGGTAGTTGCGGGTCTGTGTGATTTGCAGTTCTGATTTGATTTCTTTGAGTTATGAGAGCTCTAATGTCGTCTGGAAGAGGTGGTTGATTTGTTTTTATTTTGCCTTTGGGAATATTGTGTTTGTCCACTTGAATTATGATGTTTGTGAGGGTTTTGTTTGCAACGTGAATGTCGGTTGGGTCTGCTATGTTTTCTAGTGCCGATTCTATTTCAGTTGAAAAGGAGGCCCAGTTGGCTTTGTGGTAGTTAGTGTACCTATGTTTTTGTTTGGTGTTGTAGTTGGAAGTTTGTTTTTGTTCTGTAGTCTAGTAGTATATATAGGTAGGTGGTCAGATGAAAGTTCTGTTCGAGTAGTCCAGGTAATGTTGTTTGCTATAGTGTCGGAGGCTGTGGAAATGTCAGGAGAGGTAGGTTGTTGATTGTTTGTGGTGGGTAGACGAGTAGGTGAATTTTGGTTGAGAATAATGTGGTTTGAGTTCTGTATGATGTCTTCTATTAGTATGCCTCTGTGGTCGTTGTAAGGTGAGTGCCAGGAGTTGTGGTGGGTGTTAATGTCTCCTGTGATGATTGTGTTTGGCTTATTGGTGATATGAATTAAGCATTCAGTGATGAGTTGATCTATTTGGTTGTGTAATGGATGATTGGTATCTCTGGGAGAGATGTATATGTTGGCTATGTAGATTGACTTATTATTGGATGGGTGGACTTGGGAGATTTGAAGTTCTGCAGCAGCTTGGTTTATGTTAGGTGGGATTTGAATGGTAGAAAAGGTGATGTTATTTTTGATGTAAGTTAGTAGACCACCACCATATTTGTGTGTTCTGTCTTGTCTTATTGTTGTGAAACCTGCAATTGTTGGTGTTCTTGTTGTGGGCTTGAGTTTTGTTTCTTGTACAGTGATAATGTCTATTTGATGTTGTTTGGCAAGTAGGGCTAGTTCATCTGTTTTGTTTTATAATGTGTTTATATTTATTTGGAGAACTTTAAGGGTGTTTTGGCTGTTTCCCCTGTTTTTTTGGTTGGAGTTGTGGTTTTGGTTTGAAGGGTTTGGTGGAACTAATGACTGTAGTTGTTGAGTGGGTCGTTGGGAGGTTGTGCTGGGTTGCGTTGCTGGGGTAAGTTTTGTTGAATATGTGGGTTTATAGTAATTGGAGGTGCTGTGTGAAGACTGCATGTCCAGTTGTTGCTGTAGTCTGCTGTTTTGGTTGTAGTGCATTTTTTATGAACCCAGTGTAGTGATTGTGAATTGCATCGGAAGGACGTCTTTCGCTTTGTGATTCGGCCACCACAGATCTGACACACCCACACCAGTCCCGTGTTAGCTTCAACATCCCCCGATCTTAGCAGCAACACCCAGGGGTCCGTGTGCCAGCCCGGCCAAAAAACAGGCTCCTGGCCTCCCTTTTGGGAGATGGGGATTTGGTGATTGCCGATTTGGTCCCATGAAGGGACGCACTCCAACCGCAAGCAGGCCGGCAACATTTGAAGCTCTTTTAACTATCTTTACGTACTTTTCACTCGTACCAGTTTTTTCCAGTATCTGGCACAATAATTTTCTGTCAACTCTATCATATGCTTTTTCCATATCTAAAAATGCCAGATAGACTCTCCTTCCGTCTCTCCTCATTTTTTCAATCAGTTCATTCACAACAAATCTGTTATCTTCTGCTCTCCTGTCACACCTGAAGCCGTTCTGCTCCTCACCAAGTACTCTTTCACGCTTCATACACGTTTGCATTCGCTCATTCATGACTGCACAGAAAATTTTGCTACAGGTGTCAGCAAGAGCAATTGGTCTGTAATTTTTCAGTTCCTTCTTGCTCTTATGGCCTCCCTTGTGTAACAAGGTCACCCAGCTTTCATTCCACGCATCAGGTACAGTGGTACACATTCATTTGTCCAGACAACATTGAATAGGTGAGTCAGTCTGCTAATTGCACTCCCACCTCCATACTTATACATCTCATACGGTATCTCACCCATTCCGGCTACCGTGTTATTCTTCAGATGCTCTACCACCCGTTTCACCTCCGCATATGTAATTTTCCCATCTATACCACTCAGGTCCTTATGTTCTAGTGATACTGTCAACCGGGGCTACTCGGGATGGGCGGGGTAACTCGGGGAAAGTCCTCCGACATGGCGTAAAACTGTTTTAGTAGCCAAACAAATTGGAATATTGCAAAACTAAATATAGTGGCATAAACATCAACATTTTTCCTATCTATGTAGTATAAAGGAAGTTCAAAAATACTACATTTACTAGCTTTGAAAAATTTCTGAAAAAATGGTGAAAAATTATATTTTGAAAAGTTACTTCTGCTAAGGTTTGTAGTAAAAAATATTTGCCATATTAAAAAATTTTGCTTAGAAAATAGTTGTAGACAAGTGTCAGCATGAAAACTATTTGCGGAATTTACATACCTCAATCAAAAAAAAATGGCAGCCATTTCCGCACGGCGCGGCTACTCGGGACACCCCTCCGGGGCTATTTAGGACACCCCCGAAAACGCATTTACAGTAGAACCTCAGTTAGCAAAGGCTCCAGTTGAGAAAAAAATAAATTAAAAACAAAGAATATTGATTAAATTTACCTTGCACAGTGAAAAAAATTTCACTTATCGAAAAATTAGTGCAATATCGGTCATCACAAAATTGTGCATAGAATGTCATATATAGAATGGTGCACCAGGCATCATAGAATGAAAATTAATTGTTCTAAACTATGATTTATTTCTCCAAAACATATGATGGTTGTCACTAAAACATCCCTTTCTGTTTCAGGTATGTTTTTCACAATCTTTTTTTATAGTAAATTCACTTAACCCAATTAAAATGGTGTGAAATTACAAGCCGTCCTGTAAGCTTACAGATACAGAAAAAATGCTATAAGGCTGCTGATATAAAGCTTGCAGTGGACAAGGTTGTTGTAAATGCTCAATGGCATGTTCATGGATACAGTAATATCACATCAATATTCAATAATACGGTAATATCGCATCAATAATATGGTAATTAATGTATATGGTAATAACATATCAATAAAGGAAAAACTAGTAAAAATCACAGAAAATGTCATTTATTCTACCTCTACATCATCTACAATGAAAGAGGAGGACTTCAGAGTACTGTTAGTAATGGATGAGTAGGTATACGCAGCATGCTTCAAATGTTCTAAAATGAACTTTATTTCAAGTGTCCCAAGTAGCCCCATTCGACGGGGCTACTCGGGACACTATTTTTTTGCTTCTGACACCTTACGAATAGCATATGGAATTTTTTTGGAGAAGTCATGTGATAGCTCTTGCGAAGAGCTTTGAAATGAGCCTGAACTTGTTTATGAAATGTTTCATGGTAAGAAGTTATGAATGAAAAACGTTTGGAATCGTCCCGAGTAGCCCCGGTTGACGGTATCACTGTCCTTATTTAATTAAAAATAATAAAGTTAAAGTAGTACAACTTGTTACAAGTACCCCTTATTGGCATTGCTTGACCAAATTTTTGAAGAAATACCAAGGTTTCTCATTAAAATTTAAGATGCATAAACAAAATCACACACTGCCACAGGGATCCAAATCATGAAATACGTTTGTGTACATTTATACTTCATACCACGGAGTAGCATATGTTAAGAAGGAAAACTGCCAGAAAAAGCGCGTCAGATATGATCAATTTATATAGTAGAATAAAACTTAGTTAATATTTAAAACTTTGAAAACTTAGAGTGATGCTTCAAAATTGTGAAAATATGTTATATCATGCAGCCACACAAACAGTAGTAAAGAAAAACAACCACAAATCGTCACTTGGTAGATTTAACATGTTAAGTGTGGCACGACCCACCGGTGGGTCGTAGCCGATATCCCTCTGCTGCGAAACGACCCACTGGTGGGTCGTTTAAAAAATAATACAAATATGGATAAGAGCCCATAAAATTAGTTTCATTAAAATATACAGCATAGTATTTGTGTTAGTATCATAAAATAAAAGTTTGAAATGATAGAAAATGAGTTTTACTAATTTATATAAGTGCCAAATAAAACATATATATTATTTCCAGTTGCAAGTTTTTAATTTGAGAAAAATACCCACAAATTAGTGATGTTTTGAACTGAAACGTGACCAGCACATAAAAATGGTTTTCCAGAGCATCCTTCACAAAATGTTGATACTTTTTGGCCTTTCTTTCTTCAACTTTTGATCCTTCTGACTGGGAAACCATTTTATAGCATCCCACACAGCGCTTTCTTGTCTTGCCTTCCGAGCCAGGAGCTTCGTACGAGCGATGGGCACTTGTCTTGCCGCCTGTTTTTTTAGATGGTTTTTCCATCGGATATCCATAAAAGAGTGAAAAAATGAGATTCTCTGAATTTTACGATTGACCATTTGTGCCACCCACTGCACTATTTATTGAAGATTAGGAGGATTAAGAGGAGGAGGGCGTTGGAGGGCCTGAATAATTGAAATGAAGGGTCCTCAGTAGAATAAAAAATCTGTCTGTGACCATTATCTCACGATCACATCTCTCAAATAGAACACTTTTCAACCATTGAGATTTCATGGAATATTGAGGATTCAGTCCCATGTACCGGATGATTCCTACAAATTTTTTTATTTCTGTAAAATAAAGTTGGCGTCCAGCAATTCAGTCTTGAGTTCCTTGTTAGATTTGGTTGTGCTCACGAATGCTCTGCATAATAATTTGTTTCACAAACTATCAATTCTATGATTGGATGTGTCAAAAAAAGGAGTAAGCATCAATAGGCCAGATTTTCCCTTCTATGCTCTGTCTGACCTTCTATTGCTTGAATATCATTTCCTTTATTGTTGTCATCACTAATTTCACCATCTAAATCACTTTCATCATTCAATTCATCACACTCTGAACCATCGGTCCTCTCTGGTGAGAACGTGTCATCTGATGGAATGGGATCATCACTGTCGGAAGAAAGTTCATCACGTTTCGTTTTCTAAGAACCACCATAAAAACTAGAAGTTTCCATCATGTACGGTCTGAAAATACATGACAGTGAGTTGTGAAATAAGAAAATATGGCAAAATAAATTTATCAGCCAATTGTCGCAAGACCCATATGTGGGTCGTGCCGCAGTGACATGATAAATCTCACACTCTGCTGCGAAACGACCCACATGTGGGTCGTGAATTTTATTGCCCTAACATGTAGAGCATATTGAGAAACACACATACACAACCTCCCTCTTCGATATCTGGACAGGCACTGACGCTATAGCAACCCAAACATAGCCGCACCAGCAGGCAGTCAGCAGTTTCAGCCCCGCACTTAATGTGTTAAGTTTGAGTGTGATTAAGTTGCCAAGTCATATTTTTACTGAGATAAGCACAGCTGTTTATTCACGCATCAGTTACATTCACGTAAGATTTGTTTCCCAAGCTCCACAACGAGCATGAACATTGTGCCAGGCTCGTCAGGCATTCAGCAGATGCTTGTCACTCATTCAGTCATTGCTTTCCACTTAGAACTTTCTGTGGATTTTGGTTCCCGGACTGCAAGACAGAGTTCATTTAGAATTGTATTATTATTGTAAGCTTCCTGCCTAATTAGTGGCAATTTCTAGCAGCCAAAACATCCTGTGTTATTCATTAACAGACATACTAGTTTGTCTTATGTCCCTTTTTTTCAATGGGAAATGCATGCAATGTAGCAGTCATAGGAATCCAATCATTGCTAGAAAGTGTGCAACGTCACAGTCACAAGAAGACGATCAGCATCAGAACGGGTGTAACATCACAGCCACTGGAATCCAATCAGCATTAGAAACTAGAATGGGCCACCCTCACATGTACACAATATCAATGGACTGATTATAATTTAGCTACAAATTCTTCTATGTTACAAATTTTTTGGTAACTGACATTCAACAGAATGATTTAATTACCTTTGTGAATGTTATATGTGCATGCAGAATCAATCGTGTGCAGCAAACAAGGTAGCGGGAAGACTTTTGGCACAGCCTCAAATCTAATGATGGTTAGTCTTCATTAAACGACTGGAGGATGTGGTAACTGAAGTGCATTAACTGCAGATAAGCTCCTGCACACACTGATCAGTGCACACCTCAGTTCTATACTCCATAGGTTTTATTCATAAGCTTTGAGAAATTAATTGTGTGAAAATTTTAAGTGATATATTGTGAGCCTTCTAAATTTCTAATAATGTCACAAAATCTGGAGGTTTAAGTGCTAAATTTTAGAGTACTCTAGTCAGTCAAGTGTCATGTTGTGCAGTGCCTTTTCTTCAATAAGTTTCTCCAATTGCCATTAAGTTTCTCCCTAACTTGAAAGCTGATGTAACGAATAGGTTCAATGAATGATTTTTGATATTTAATTCGATACCATTATGTTAAGAGTAAATAGTATAAGCCATATTTAGTTATTGCTGATGAGCTGTTAGTTTACTCTGAGAGAGTAAGGAGAGTGGAGAGACTTTATTGCCCTTCCTTTTTCAGTTTCTGACGAATGTTTAGTGCTACAATTGAAAAATTATGTATTTTGGATTAAGTTGGATACCAGCATTGTCATACATAAAATATTTCATGACATCTTGTACTTGAAGTAGTTCAGGAAATTGAAAATACAGTAGCAACCAAAACGTCTTTTTTGCTAAGACATTTGCTGCATTTGAATTGAAGGAGTGGTAGTAATTCACTAATTAGCAACTTAGAAACACTACATCGTTTCCACGTTTTAACTCACTAATGGCAGTCTTTATTTAATTAAAGTATTCATGTTTCCCATATTTGCTAAAGATGATCACTTAAAATTAAAGAAAACACAACTAATAGTACCTACCGTAAAATGGGGTAACTTAGACCACTTTTTTTATAAATGATGCCATTTTTTTACTAGCTAAATTAAACTTGAATTGAAACATGCAAAATACAGGTCTATACTCTAGCTTCACTCACCATAAAAAGGCAGGAGCCATCAATTTATGGTGAGTGAAGCTAGAGTATAGACCTGTATTTTGCATGTTTCAATTCAAGTTTGATTTAGCTAGTAAGAAAATGGCATCATTTATAAGAAAAAAAGTGGTCTAAGTTACCCCATTTTACGGTAGATATGCAAACTTTTCAATTCTTTCTATTGTGTTATGTGGCCTCAGTATTAGGCCTTAATGCCCATTGATAAAATTTTTCTATGTCAAATAGTTTTTGAGTTGTGGGGGTTTTTGTTAAAAAAAACGAAAAGTGGTCTAAGTTACCCCGCTGGTCTAAGTTACCCCATTTTACGGTACTAGTTTTAACATGTTGCTAGGAGTTGGCAACTGCAAAGGAGTTGAACTACTAGTTTACATGATTGGGAGGTGGCATACGCCGTACAGTGTGATGAGCCACAGCTGTACACTGTACATGACATCAAACTTGCAAGTGTTTCATATATTTATACTGACAGCAGCATATAGATGCTTACAATTAACAGGTTTCCTTATTTGTAAATGCTCTCACTGACTTTGCAGCTATAATGTACATTCAGATGTTTGCACTCAATACCATGTTGCAAACCAAGAAATATTAAAACCATATTGAGCGTCTGGGGCTGCTTGAACCTCAACTGCCAGTTCATCATAGTCAAGTACTCATACTCAATTGATGCCAGTCTAGCCCAGCCAGTTAGTTCTATGGTCAGTCCTGACTTCCATTTACAGGGTTTAGGTACAGGTATTTCACTAAGTGTTGTGATGAAAATGAGAATGTGATTTACTATCCACAGTTGTAAGTAAAAAACAATGCTAATAATCTGCATCCAATTGAAAACATTAATTAATTTTATTTTTCAGGTGTTTTGATGTTGACAAATAATTACATGAAAATGTCATCATAAAATCATGTCTCCTAATCCTGTAATCGAATTTGCGTTCACAAATGTTCAAGTAGGTAATGGCAGGTGTTTAACTGCCACTTGCAAATTTTGTACCACTGGTAAAAAAACTGTAAGTTTTTACCAAAATAGCTGTGGAAACCTGATTCGGCATTTGAAGCGTCATCACATTAATGCTTATCGTATGTACTTCAATAAATATGTTAAAAATAAGTTATCAAGTGTGAAACCAGTAATCCAATTCAAATCGTTGACAGTTGCATCACCTAACATTGAGACAACTAGCTCTATTACATCTCGTCTCCCCATGCATGCAACCTCATGCACTTCATCTTGCAATACCATTGCCCCTTGTGGCAAAACCCAGCTCCCACAAAGCACTGTTTCATGTGATGCAACCCAGCTCCAAAGTAGCGCATCTTCCTTTGATGCAACTCAGCTGCCACGTAGTGCAACTTCATGTGATGCAACCCAGCTTCCACTTAGCACAAATTCCTTTGACGCAACTTGGCTGCAAGGTAGCGCAACTTTATGTAATGCAACCCAGCTCCCATGTAACAAAAATTTCTTTGATGCAACTCAGCTGCAACATAGTGCAACTTCATGTTATGCTATCCAGCTTCCACATAGCGCAATTTCCTTCGATGCAACTCAGCTGCAATGTAGCGCAGCTTCATGTGACGCAACCCAGCTCCCATGGAGCAAAACTTCCTTTGAGGCAACTCAGCTGCAACGTAGTGCAACTTCATGTGCTGCAACCCAACTTCCACATAGCGCAAGTTCCTTTGACGTAACTCAGTTGCCACATAGTGCAACTTCGTGTAACGCAAACCAGCTACCACATAGCGCAGCTTCATTTGACACAACCCTGCTCCCAAATGAGAAAATTTTATCTACTTCTGAACTACGTCTTCCTCATTCAACTACGTCATTTGTTCCACCTATGGTGCAAATTCCTACCAAAGTCGGCAAGTCATCTGCATCAGCAAGAGGAACAGTTGGGCAAATGCCGATATGCAAACCTCAGTGCTCAGCCTGTGCGTTGCTTCTATGCGCTAGAAAGTTTTATTGTGCTTCTCTGCAAGCAGCATTGCAAGAATGTAAACATGAAAATGATTGTTGTTGTAAAACAATGTACAATGGATTTATTATTGAAGCATGTGAAGAGACAAATCTCTCAAAGAGCATTGTCACAAAAAAGAATGACAAAAGCTTTGTTTCACAATATGACTGCGAAAAAGATGTCTTTACTCATTACTGTAAGGTGTGCCTAAGTCACCAAAATCCTTTAAAACATTGTAAGAGTGGAGAATCTTGGTGTGATGGGATGACCTTCACAGAAACCAGAAGCAAGAATGCAGCCAAGAAGAGGCACTTGCTAAGCGTTCAGCACCAAGAAGCTCTCAAATTCAGCAGGTGTGAAGATAAACAACAGATGAAACTCAAACGTCCAACCACCGATGAGTGCAAAAATGCTACTAAGAATTCAATGGTAGCTGGTATATTCATGGCTACCAATTCATTGTCATTTAGACTATATCCAGCATTGTGCACGCTACTTGCCATTATTTGCCCACCACATTTGAGCCATCCTTTGGGCAACCAACATCACACGCACACGGCAGTTCAAAACATAATGCATGCCAATTACCGAGCCTGTGCCATCACAATGAAGAACCATTTTTCTCAAATCTTTCCAGCCACAAAGAGTACTAGAAAATTCATGATTAGTTGTGACAAAGGGACTGCTCCCAAGGATGTCTCTCGTCAAGTGATTGTTGCATCGTACATTGCTGACAATGGACTACCAAAAGAAGTTCTTCTATGTGTTTCAATGCTACAGCAAGGGGATGCAATGGCAACAACAAATCATGTGAAAGAAACTGTGGCATTATTCATGGAGCCATCTTCAGTTGCTTTCATTTGCACTGACAAAGCTTCTGTGTACACTGAAGAGAAAGGCAGCCTCATTGACCTGCTCAAAGCCTCTGATGGATATCACAAATTGATTGGACTCCCCGATTTTTGTCATAAAGTTGAAAATTTGTTGAACAGAACCATGCCAAAATGGGTCAGTGATACGTTAACCATGTGCAGATCTGTTGTAGCATTCATTAATGATCACAATATTGTTAAAAATCATGTTCACAACTTCATCAATGTTGTTCGCGGAACCACTTTTACTGCTATCCCAAATCAATGTGACACTCATTTTACTGAATATCTTCACTATTATTTAGATGCAATTTTGAAGAACATCCACATTTTATTTCAAGCTCTACCAGTATTGATGAATGATGCAAATGCCCTTGGAGAAAATGCTAAAAGAATTTTAAAACTTGTTGCAAATGAATCTTTCGTTGTAAGAGCGATGATGATCCGACAAGTCTACAAAACCATCTCCAGCAAGGAAAAATTGGCCAAAGACTCCTGCTTTGGACCATTTGACTACAAACACCAAGTAGAAAGCATCAAACCTGACTTAAATGAGTTAAAGTCACTTTCTCCTGAGATTAAAAGCTTTTTGAACGATGGAAATCTTAAATTCATCTCTGATACCAATTATGCTACAGACGGCCACGATGTGCTTTTGGAAGAGGTAATTTCAAATCTGGACCTGAAAACAAGAAACAAAGTTGAACGATCAAGAGATACTGTGATTTCACTAACTGAAGAAAATTCAAAATGGATCGAAGAAATTTGTAATGAAGCTCCCAACTATCTAGTAATCCCCACTCCTATTCGTCTTGCAACAGATTTATTTTCGATTCACAAAAACAAACATTCTGCATCCATAAAAAACCTTTTTGATTCTGTGAACATAAAATTTGAATCATGTGATGATGAATGCAAAGGATTTCTTGAGTGCACTTGCTTAGAAAATGATTACTTGAAATTCATGGAAATTTTTCGAAGCGAGTGGCAAGCTGGAGCCAACAACAAACTGATCAAACACGGAAGTGAGACTTTACAATCCTATACTGAAGCATTCGCTCATTATATCAGCAGTAACAACGACAAATCCAAGTATCCAGTCAACATCATTCGTTGCCTTGAAATCATCCAGCTCATGAAGCCAACTCTGTCTGCCACAGAGAGAGTGATGTCACATGTTGCCAATACTGTTCACAATCTATTTGACTCTAAGTATGTGTACAAGACAGAACCTGATGAGAAAGATTTAATTGATAATGTGAATAATGAAGTTTTTTTAAAGTGCAATACCAACATGGTTCAACATGATGCTGATCTTGCACGAACCATTTTTCTAAGTGATAATCATAGAGAATGTTTGATGAAAACAAAGAAGTGTACTGTAAAAAGTAAAACAATCTCAAATTACATCGAGGAACTTGGCAGTGACGTCATGAAGCGTAATTTGCCCAAGCAATGTCTGGTTCTTGATCAGAAGAAAGTGGGCAGCAAAAAAAGAAAAATTGATTCTTGGTTAACAAAAAAATCGGAACATGAAGTCCCTTCTTCATCCAATTCTGACTCAGTCCTTCCTTCTTCAACAAATGAAGCAGCCATTGTACAACCAGAAGAAGTTATAATGCATGCATCTACGTAGGCAAACAAAGTAGTTGACATCAGCTGTGCAATATCGCTATCTTCCAGTTCCTTACCCGTATTTTTAACATCTCCATCTCCACAGCCTCTAACCCATCCATTAGTAAAAATACAATAATTATTCCAATCCTTCAACCGGGCAAACCTGGAAACCAGGGCTATTCATACCGTCCTATCTCCCTCTGCCCTGCAGCCAAGATCCTAGAGTGTCTTGTGCTCCCATTCATCTCAAGATCTCTCACCACCATCTCCTCACTACACGGTTTCAAACCGCGACACTCCTCAGTCACAGTGTCGACCACCCTCTCCTTCTAAGCATGATCGCAGCCTTTGACCTACATCACAACTTGGTCTGCTGGCTGTGCTGCTACCTCAGAGGCAGGCATTCATCTTGTCTCTACCTCAGAACACAATTGCTTTTCAGAGCTATTCACTCAGGCATTCCCCATGGCTTGGTCATCTTGCCAGCCCTCTTTAACCATGTCATCTCTGATATGCCAGTGCCAATCCCCAACATTGCCTCTAAATCCCAACATTGTCTCAAATTGGTGGGCTGCCAAGTAACTGGGCATGGCTCCTGGCAAGACCTTGGTCATGCTCTTCACCCCAGATACTCACCAATGCTGATCCCACCCATCTGCCACCATCTGCAACGGCATCATCCCACTGGACAAAACCCCCAAAATCTTAGTTGTCACCTGGGATACACACTTCAAGTTCTCCCCTCGTGTAAGAGCCATAGCCACAAAAGCAATGGGATCTCTTTGCCTCTTGAAAGCCCTTGCTGGTACCAACTGGGGCTTCTCCAAGGAAGACATTATTGCCACCCACCAAACCATCACGCACCCAATCCTGAACTACGCGGCCCCAATCTGGTACCCTGTTGCTGTACGCACAGCTATTGCTAGCCTTCAAACCATACAAAACACTGCACTGAGATTAGCCACCGGCTGCCTCAAAATGGCCCTGATTGCCCATCTTCTCCAGGAGACCGGCGTCCTCCCATTGTCCGCTCACCTGGTCCTGGCTTGTGCCCAGTTCCTCGCCAGCGCTCTCCAGCCCTCCCATACCTCATTCCGCTTTGCTTCTGCTCCCCTTGGGGACCGCCCCATGAAAGCCTCTGACCAGTCGAGGTTCGGCCAACTTTTCACACCATTCTTTGCTAAAGATATCATGCCTGCCAGTCCCTATGGAGAGGCCAAGCAGTCCCTCCGCAGGGAGATCGCCTCCTGCATTGCGGCGGCTGATGCTGTCAACGCCATCCTTGCAGCCCCACCTGATTGCATCAGTGGAGGCCTCACTCCCTTGTCTTTACCATTCGGCGCTATCCCAGCTCCATTTGGGATACTGGAGCTCCATGGCGCCCTACTTTCCTAGGATCAATTGCTCCCCTAGCTCCGCCTGCCTGGATAGTGGGGATCCCCTCCAGTCCGTCCAGCATCTCTTTGCCTGTGACGCCTTCCCCACATACCTCAGCATCTCACTGTGGGACAGCCCCATGGAAGCAGTGGCATTCCTGGCCGCCCTCCCTGCCTTTGCCCATCTCCCCCCTCTTCTGATGCCTTCCCCCCCAACCACCACCTGAGCCACTCCCCCAGCAAGCGTGAATCTGGTTGCAACTAACAACAAATATTGCTACAACCAGAAGAATGTCAAGAAAGCCTGGTCGACAGTGCCTCATATAATGTAGAAACTTGAAAGAACAGTAGTAACGAACAAACTGCAAGTGTACTGCATGTGTGAAATAAGTAGTGACGAACGAGATAGAAAGAGAGGTAGAACTTCTACATGGATTTGGTGTGCTAATATGAAGACATGTGAATCGTATCTCGATCATTTGGCTGCCAAGAATGTTGAAGGAGCTGACTGATTCCACCTGAAATGCTTAAAAATGAACAAACTGCCTGCTAACCACTGGATGTGTAGTAGATGTCGCAATAAAAAAACTACAAACTTGGGGCATAAGTTTGATTGGGAAAAATACCTAGGGTACAGCTTCAACGAGTTGACTGTACTAATTTGTCGTCACTTAAATTCACGCTCTCCATTTTTTCATGGGTATGTGGCATGTTTTAAATACTCTACAAATTAGTCTCTATGCTCCCTGCTTGTCTTTTTGCACCTTTTTATGTTTTTGTATATATTTGGATTGCTATGGTTGTATTGAAATGAAAGAATTAGCTTGTAATGTAATGTTCCGGTATGGTATTCATCCTTTTACTTTCATCATTTATTATACGATATGTACACATCTTTGAATTCAACAATTTTTTATTTTAAATGGTTACATTCATTGTTTATATATAAATGCTAGTTTTATCAACAAGAGTGAAAGTATCGTTCATAGATTAAAAATGCAAATTTTGAAAATATTTTTCTTCCTGTGCAGTTTACTAACATCATACAAAGACATAGTTTGTATGCAATCCGGACCGCATTCGTTTGAGCTGGTTGGGAGTTGGATGCTTACGTATCTTCCAAATTGGCTTCAGGTATGATTTCAAAAATAATTTAAACAATTTATGAGTAAAAAAGTTATGACTAGAAGAAAATAATTTGGTGTGTTCTGAATCAACTTGTCAAACTCTGAACAACTAATACATCAAGTGTTCTGAATCAACTCGTAGGCAACATTTGAATCCAAGTATATTGGCAAGATCTAATAGAACTTTTTTCAGAATCAAGAGTGCGTCTTTTACCGGCTGCAACGTTGTGCAGCCTCCTCAAGATCTCCTTTGCTCATCCGAGAGTGACGTGTCTCTACTGGCTACCTACCTCATACCGGGCACAACGATCTCCCTTGCTCATCGGTGAGTGATGAGTTTCTACTTGTGTCAGTAGCAACCTTGTAACTGCTCCTACCAAGCGCAACGTGTGCAATTCCTTCTATAGATCCCTCATGCTTATTTTTGAGTGACACTCACAATTAATGATCTTGGGAGTTGGCAGCTTCTCTGTGTTGCCTGACATAACGTTCATGCCAATGCCAATTTCTGATGGCCTACAAACCCTTTTCTAGTTACCTGGAACATTTTTTTCAAGGAGGAATGCTTTTTTTTAAGTGAACCACTAATCTTTGAATTCCACCCTGTTTATATCTATAAGAGGGATTAAACAATTAGGAATTGATTTATTATCCTTTAAATGAGAATCTTTGCATTTAAACTTTTGGATGATGTGTCTACTGCAATATTTTTACACCATTATCAAGAGTCAACCGATCGTTGAATGGCTGCTGATATGTTGCATTGTTCTAACCATTAAGGTCAATAGAACCTAAATAAACTTTGTTCATCAAAAGGCCAAAGAGCTTATATCACGCTTACGTGATAGTACAATAAATTTTGAAAGCTTCTCCAGTCATGGGACTTAAATTCATACTCATAGGTGATCTTGAAATTGTGCACTGCGTTATGCAATTTGTAAAATTATAAGTTCTAAATAGGTTTCAACTTTTTCAATTTATTTCTGAAAGCATCATGTATATTGAATTCTAATATGGATCATTAATTTTTGCATCGTACTTCTGAAAATCAAGTATTGAATTTGTTTCAAATTTAAAACATACTTTTACATCAAAAACAACTAATTTTTCTTACAGATCCTATGATGATTGATGATCTCACTCATATTGCTAAATATTTTAAATATTACGATTTTGTCATTTCGGAGACTCCATTGATTACAGAACTTCGGTTTTCACACGTGCATTCAAGAACAGTTTCTGAAATGGTAGTAATGACATTTCCATTACCATAAATAAACAAGGTTCATAAAATACTTACCAAATCCAATCATTGTCATTTAATTTAGGATGTATGGATGAAAATATTACCTTTGTTCCCACGATGCTTATTTCTACTCTCAGCAGCTGTAGAAATATGTGCCAAGGCCATTCAATCCAACCCGAGAATTGGGTCGCCGCAAAGTGTCTCATTGTTCTGCCACCGATTGAAATCAGGTTTAAATGATAGCGTGGTATTTTTCCACAAGAACCACACTAACATTATCTTCATATAATACAGAAAAAGCATGTCAGAGCAAAGATGATTGATTTATTTAGTTGTAAAGAAATACAATACAGATAAACTCACTGTTTATTATCACTTCTTACACTTACAAATTGACTTCTGCCCGATGTTCCAAATTTGTGATCATGTACTTTCATTAACAATTAGGAGGTATTACTGCCATGGAATATGTCTACTGTTTGAGAAGTGGTTAGAAGTTGTGAAACGAATAAATTACCAGATTAATCAAATTTTTAATATAATGTTATAGAGCTATAATATATCTATGCATATTCATAGCTTTCCAACACATTATTTGGTTTTATATCTCAAGTGATTATTTTCTTCTCCTGTAGTGAAGAGGCAAGAAAACTTTGTTGGAAAAATGATGAGTAATGTATAATCACAATGAAGTTTTACAACTATAAGTATTGCAGTTAACATGTTCAATTAGAATTGCTATTAGGCACGTGTAACATAATTTTTTGAACGCTTATGTATGAGCAACTTGTACATTGTATAAAGTAGTTATTCTTTGCGCTGCATATTCAAGATTACAGTAAATCATTAATTTTTTAAAAATAGTCATCAAAACCCTCAGTTTGAGGGATCACAATGCCTATAGATATTATACACACAAAATGTTTGTATGTTAAAAGTGATATTTTAACCCAGTTTCCTAGTTTTTCTTTCATTCTTTTTAAACAAAATAGCTTGGGGTATATAAACTGCACCTGATCTGTGTAAACTTGAAAATTAAAAAACCCAGAGCTTGCTGGCATCAAAGTTCAGGCACTCCTAACCCATGAGCTTTTACACTGGCTGTATATTACTAACTCATATGAATAACACCTAAGGACCATTGTCTGTATTTTAAATGGAGACCGCGCTGGGATTGGCCCTGGTGAATAATTTTGAATAATCGAGACCTTCCGCCTTGCTGGCAATGTTATATTTTGACCTCCGGTGCGAAAAGCATCGGATATATTCCTTACTTACCTGGCAATAATAAGTGATAATACCGCAATAATAAGTGTCTTCTCTTGCGATGTTCTGTTAAGGTTTACTCGTTTACTATAGCTTGATAGCTACCGTAAACGATAGCTATCGATATTTACTCGATAGCTTGATAGCTGAGGCGCTAGCAAACCAATATACGTACGTACTACTACTACTACTACAACTATGTTTTCTGCATCCATAACGACCATTCGACCTGCCAAACTACGCAGGTTCCTGGATGATGATGCTTGTATCACAAATATTTTGTCATTAGTATACTGACCCATATCATTAGTAGCTCTACTAACAAGCGTTTCAATATTTGATTACTTCATTACTGTTTATTGCTTTACAGAAGTCGTCATCATATAAGTTTTTATCTGTTCAACATTTTGCAGATACGACGATGCCGAAAATACGTCGGCCTCACAAAACTGCTCTGGCCACTGTTCTCGTGAAGAACATCACTTCGAGAACGGCAGAAAATGATCTGCATCATCTCTTTCGATGTTACAGCGAAGCCATCGCCGATGTCTACATTCCTAAGAACAGCTTGACTGGAGCTAGCGAAGCCACCGCTCAAGTCAGGTATTAGAATTTTTGTGTAAAGAGCTCATTTATACGTTCATCTATGGGCAAAGTAAGAGTAGTTCAGCAGCTTGCTTCAATCCGTAATTTCAAATATTTGCAAACTTTTTCTTTGTATTTCTCTATATGGTGCTTAAAGGAAAGTAATATTGCAGATTCTACTACGTTGACGCCGCAAGGGACGCTATCGTGGCCCTGGATGGCTGCAGGCTTGACGGTAACGTGCTAGAATTGCTCCTCGACCACCTGCCCAGGAGCCTCGCGGAAGCAGGTCGGTATTACGATGTTATTAACGTACTGCAACTCGTTTGTTGCCTGGATATGTATTTCTAGATCGCTTGATGGTCTTCAAAGCTGTAGCAAACGCAATTAATTTGAAATTTATCATGTGTTGTTTCTGCTGATGATGTTGATCAAATCTTCCTATAAACTTCACGCACCCTCAAAGCCATTGTAAGTTGGATCAAGTCAAATCAGTTGATAACCATTCATTATTATAGAATGAAAAACGTATTTTATTACTTAGGGAGTTGACACAACGTCAGGAATGCACGAGACGCTGAGAATGGATGCCAGGTGATTCTTGTTGAAAATTGAGACATGCCCCAGTATTCCTAGCGTGAAGAAATATGTTAATTATATGTACTTTATGTCTAGATAATTATTTTGGCTACTCGCCAATTATGTAATACTGGGTAACTTTTTTTTGCAGCACTCAACGTGCCCCAACAAATGAAGAGGCTCAAAAACTCCACCTAGGAGCGTGAAAAGCTTCTCATGGCCAGCATAACTCGACACAACGGCAAATAATATCCTTGTTATAGGCATAGATTTTATTAAATTGATGAATATGCATGCTCTAGTTGGTACATTAAATAAATAGTAACAAAAATGACGCATCTTATGGTGGAAAAAAAATGTTTCTAGATCTAATCATTTTATACATTATCTATAAATCAATTGAATGCCATGGGGGCGTCAACGTAATTACGTTAAATACCACGAGTTTTCCTAAAAGTTTTTGTATATACTTCTATTGGCCAAATGACTGTGATAATTTCGTGAATAAATGAAATATAAAACAATGACATTCACTGTACCTACACAAACCTTTTAAATTTGCAGAAAATCACCGTACAGTATTGCACATATTCACACTTCGAGGTTTGGTTCATGGATGAAGAATTAAATTACAGATTTTGTAGCAATAAGATTTCGAACACAATAACCAACCTCGATGCACATTTGTTTCTCATGCTTTACTTTTAAATTCACTAAGCTGATGATGACAACCGATGCCATGGATAGAAAACAATAGGTTGGCCTACTAATCTAATAATATCTCAGTGTGGGGTCATATTTAGATAGAAAAGCTATCACCATTCTGAACTCACGGCCACTAATGAAAATGATACAATTTATGAATGGAAACATTCTGGTAAGATTTACTTGACTGTGACAATTGTGGCAAGTTTCATATGTGACAATATGCCTTTTTCCTATTATATCGTTTTAGTGACGAATGACTAATGGATCGCTTACGTTGATTGCCTTGTGCAAGCAGCGATAACAAAGAAGGTGAAGGAATGAAGTAGGGCTCGATCAGGCATAGCACGACCGTTTGCTTCACGAATTTCAAGATTTTTTCTTGCCTTCCGTGATTAACCTCTGTAAATCATCCTGAAAAAGTGCGTAAGTTAGTTACGGAAAGAAGCATCTACGATATCTTTCAATTTAAAAAATTAAGAAATCCTATCCCTGCCGTCGCTATTACGGTGCTCACAAATCTGCCAGGAAATAGCAACTACTTACTAACTAAACTTCAATTAAAACTGTCATATTCACCAGAAAACGTCCCTTATTTCACGTGATGCTCAATCTAATACTTTCATTCCGTCCTGGCTTAAGCCATAATTTCTCGTTACCCGAGTGCCATGCCCACAACGGAAATGCTACGCGACGGTCATCAGTCCGTCTTTACGTCCTGACAACAACGCACCTGCCAGCCCAGCTGCCGAGCAAGGGTGAAGCATCCATCGTCGCAGTCGCCGATGAGCGCGACGTCGCGCTTGTTTTTTGACGGCTGGAATGCTTGCCCCTTTCCTGTAATTTTAGACATTTTTTATAATAAAATATCCCAGAACAAATTAAACTTCAATCCCATGTATTGTAGTTGTTATATTTATGCTAAGTAGGTATATCAATTTAATACATATACTTCAGATGTTTTCGATGACAAGAATAAAAAAAAGTTATGCCAGTTTATATTCGTCACCCATGAGCCGTTGCAGTGTGGCGGCGACGCCCGTGACGCCCACGGCATCTCTGTTGATCAGCAGACGAGGACACTTCGGTGGCACGCTGAGGAAATCATCCATTACAATCTTCAACTCGTTAATAGGAAATTATTCAAAGTCTTAATTGAATTTGAACTAAATCGTAAGTATCCACAGGCGCCCAAGTTGACAAGACTATCAATTACTTAATTATAACAGTGATCTTTGAATACTTATCAGTACAATAATATTAGTAACACATAATGAAGCGAGGTCAAAATGGCCTATAGAGAATGACGATGAATTCCGACAGCAGTGGATTTCTATCCCGAAAGCAACCTGCAAAACTGACAGAGTAATCATGCATCGAACCTCTATCGTGTGAGGGCCTTGTGTGCCGAACGTTCAACTGCGTGATGGCTGCAGTGAGTACATTGCAAACTATCGCGGTATGGCCCGTGAGATGACTCACTTGTCGATGAGTGACGCAAAGGGCTGGACGGTGAGAGAAGTCCCCATCACGATGAGAAGATCGCACTTCCGGAAGTCGGTAGCCACGGCTTTGTAGAACCTGTCGGGCAGTGCTTCGCCGAAGAAGACTATGTCGGGCTTGACCACGGCGCCGCAGCTCTCACACGATGGCACGCGGTCTGCGAACACCTCGTCTGCAAAAAAATAAGGAAAACATATAATCGTCAACGTTTGGTGGACTGAAAATGATGGACATGTTTTGCAGAGTAGTCATTCGCCCGCCCTATAGAAGCTTCCCTGTAACATGTTTCAACTTCTCTCTTGCTTTGACAATAATCTAGTGCTTCTCAGATCGCATTATTAATTTCGAGCACGTAGCCGTTTGTTACTTTTAATTGATAGAAGTTATCTTATTCACTCGCTTAATAAAGTGTAACTATTTCAGTGTCGTTGAGTAATACAAACATCACTGTCACAAAGTATTTTGCTATCTCGTAACATGGGACCTCACCTTTTATCCAATCTTGATTGTAAGATTTTCGGCAGCCCAAACAATGGGCGGTCCGGAAGCTGCCATGTGCTTCGATTAGTTTACTTTCACTGATGCCAGCCACGTGCTCCAGAGTGTCGATGTTCTGTCAAAGGAAAGAGGAAACTGAAGTGTAAACTATTTTTTGGTCGCGGGTCTTTGGTTTCGAATGCAGGTATTTAGAATCGGCCCAACTTGTATGATGCTAACGAATTGAACTATGAGCACTCAACTAACATGCTTCTTTCTAATGAATTTTTTGCAAACCAATTAACATTCTTTCAGCACAAGTTAGACTCTAATGAAGTGATACAATGTGGTGATTTTCTGAGAACAGTCTGTTTTCATTATCCCAGTAGTTGAACACATGAACTTTACCTGCGTGTAGTGCCTCAGCAATAACCCTTTTTCTTCCAGCAGTTTGACGAAGAAATGACTAGGTGTTGGGTTGAAGGAGCCTGGGTAGAGCTCTTTGGCCAGGGTGAAAAAAGGTTGAGGGTTTTGCCGGAAGAATCCGAGTTCGAAAATTGCTTCAGGATACGGCAAGTCATACTTCTGTAGGTTTGAGTACAAGCCGCTGCCAGGAGATCGGAAATCAGGGATGCCTGGAAGAAGAGGACAGTTCTTGAACTACGCACCATGCAGGAAGTGAGTTTCTTGTAGACGATTTAAACTGATGCCATTCAAGAAAACGGTCAACAAATACGATTGCCGAGAAAATTACTTTCATGGAGTCAGGATAATTAGACACTGAGCAACAGTACTTGGTTCGAATGCTAGGTGAAAATAACTATTGTGTAAATGCGAGGTGACAGGACTGTACGGAAGTGCGATGTGACAGGATCAAACGTAAGTGCGAGGTGACAGAAGTATAAACAAGTGCGAGGTGACAGAAGTATAAACAAGTGCGAGGTGACAGAAGTATAAACAAGTGCGAGGTGACAGAAGTATAAGCAAGTGCGAGGTGACAGAACTATAAGCAAGTGCGAGGTTACAGGACTATACGTAAGTGCGAGGTGACAAGAACAAAGTGGAAACGCGAGTTACTAAGAGCAAGGTGACAAGGACAAAGTGTGAGTACAGTTCACCTGCAGAGGTGGAGATGCCGGCGCCCGCCATGGTGATGATGTTCTTGCAGCGGCCGCTCTGCATGAACGCCACCACGCCAGCCACGTCCACTGATTGTAGCACCTGCACACCACGCGCTCTTTCATGCCTTACTTTTGTTAATGAGACATGCGGCAAAAGAAAACCAAGCAATACTCCCTGTGTCTTTCTGATCGTAAAATCATAAAATCAGCTACGCACTGAAATTTTTGTTGGCAAAAATATTCGTTAACTTCAGTCATTCAAAATCTAAACAACTTGGCATTATTCTATATACGACCGATTCAAGCAAATTTTTCGTTTTCACCTGAATATGCCTAAACTATTCTTACAGCAGAGGTTCCAAATAAATAAGAGAGTACTAAAGCATGAGCCTGGTCACTCTTCATGCACAATCAATTGACTAGGCAGTAATTTACCGGAGGTTCTTCTCCATCACTTTTCTTCAGCTTGAGCTTCTGTTCGATGAGGGACATGAGTGACTCAAAGACACCGGCGTCTGCTTCAGCAACGCCGCTGTCATCAGCTGCCGCGCCTCCGCCATCAGCAGTGGCACCACCGCCATCAGCAGTGGCACCACCGCCATCAGCAGTGGCACCACCGCCATCAGCAGTGGCACCAACGGCATCAGCACCGGCATCTCCACTATCAGAAGCGGCGCTTTTGCCATCAGCAACGGCACCCTCGCTGTTGAGGTCTGCGCCTGAAGGACACGCGTCGAACACACCGCTGTCATCTGGCACGCTGTCTATAGAGGGATGAATATACGTCAGTGGCCATATAATAAGCAATAGGTCTCGCGCTAAGGTCATGACTATGGTTCAGTGACCCCTTCAATAACCACGATTATGGGGCACAAGTGATGACTAGAGGCTACGGCGTAGTGACAACGATGGTTTAGATGGTAAAATTTGCTCTAGTGACAAGTTTGATTCCTTTACGATCAAACATGCCACGTAGAAAGACTAAGTACTTTATTTGCTGACCGAGTAACAGTGATAGGCGTTATATGTTACTTATTTAATTATATAACTACGGGCAATTTTTTTCACCATCCAATACATGAAAAGGAAAGTGAATGTTTCACGTGGTTAATCAACAAAGTGGCTCTGAAACGATTTCTTTCAAAGTTGAATATCAAACGTTTCAGTTTCTTACCTGCTGTTCTAGACTGTGAGGAGTCGCTTTCAAGTTTTTTCGACGACGGAGATGCCATAACTAATAAATTCTCTAGAAATAAAAGCAATGAGAAAACTGCTAACTCATAAGGTTACAGCCTATCTAATTACGAACGTACTACAATCTTGGGAGCAAATAAAGGAACTATTACAACATAGTGAAGTGCACCTACTAGCATAACTGATACAGTGCAAAACAATGGACCAGTTCACACACACTTCTACATAATACACGGCCCATTAAAGTTATGCATGTCACGAGTTGCCTTTAGCCGAGACTCTACATACTTCCATCGCAATCTTAAGCCAAGATAACGAGGTTGACTAGGGCGCCGGGGAGGTGTCATGGAACTCCCTTGGTGGGTATGAGCAAAGAAAATTAGACGTTGTGGAAGTCTATGAATGAATTATTTGGCACTTGTTAGATAATTTTAGCTTTAGCCAGGGTTATAACGTGCAGCGAGAAGAATGACGCAGATGTGAGATAGAAACAGCATCAAGCTAGGAAGCAACAAAATATATTCGAAGAGAAAAATCGAATTGTGGATAAGAATTAAGAAAATTTGTTTACAACCAAGAAATACATTCGCGCAGAGCTGCAGCTATTTTATGATTGAGGCAGCATGAGAAAGGAAACCAGTGACATTTCAACTAAATTTGCTGTAATCGGGTACTGCAACGTTGGTAGAATCTTAATTTTTTTGCTCAAATCCTCCACTCCCCTGCGGCTGCAACTTAGTATCATTAAAACTTATCCACATCAACTTATTCCATATGCTAGAAATTGTAATTATTCAACAGGTAGCTCCTGTTCTTCCAAAGCTGAAATAATTGTTGGAATGTCTCAGTAAAATGAATGAACACGCATATACAAAGAGCTGATAATAGAAAAACACGCGCTGTATAGTTTACATGTATTCACAATACTGCATCAAGCGGATCGTGTACAAACAGCAGACGCGCCCACATGGCCAGCAGCGCTGCGTTACTCGTGCGCAGTACTAACAATTTATCAAATGGTAAGAATAAAGGCTTCACATCCATCATACAACAACCAGGGTGAGTAACATACTTAGAAAAGATCAACAAGAGCTTCTCTCAAAAAAAATAAAATATAAAAAGCCCCCATAGTGTCATGCCAGCGACACTGCATTACAAACAAGTAGGCTTTGCCACCAACAGCACCAAGTGCATGACAAAGACAAGTGAGAATTTTCATCGAAATTGGTGATGGTCAGAGGGACGCATCAGTACACTTGACATGGAATGACATATAAAACACTGATATTGAAGGGTATTGAGGACTGCGATTATAATCTTGACGTGCCGATTTCAATAATAAGTAAATAGATAAATAAAAAGCATCCATAAAGTTTGCCAATGAAAATTTTTGCACCAATACGAAAGCCTAACCAACTCTTTCATGTTTCGAGGAAGATCAGTTCTTTCAATTATTACAACCGAAAGCCAATATCTCATGTAGCTTCTTCATATTCCAAGTCAGGCATAGACATTTCTCACCCATAAGGCGCGATATGCGCCAAATACAAATTCAAGCTGAAAAAAGTGATAGCTTGTTATGAATTTTCCATCGATGGATTGCTGCTACTTGACATAACCGACTTATCAGTATCATTTACCACTGGCAATTCAGATACAGAACTCTCTGGGCCTGTGTTCGACTTCACATGTTCTGACTTATAGGATTTGTTATCTTCTAAGTTTTCAGATTTTTCGAAAAACTGTGAACAGTCCCCGTTTTCATCATATGCAACATTTTTTAAATTAGTTTTGCCACCTACGAGAGATTCTTCCTCATCCTCGGCCAGACAATTCTTGCTTTTGGCGATGAAGTGCTTTTTTATTTTCTTTTGTCCATCAGGCAAGCTCTCAGCGCCGTCATTAATTTGATCCTGAGCGTCATCTTCATCGTTGAGGTCATCAGGCTTGTTCAAGTAGCTCGTGAGCAATGCATCTGCTCGTCTGATACCGGAGCCAACCTGCTCAGCCAAGTATACTGTTTTGCGTATGACTGTCGTATTTTAAAGACTATCCAAAATTTAATGTACATATCATGAAAGTCAAAACGTTAAACGTCAAAACAAAAGGTAACGTCAAAAGAATCAAGTCAATTTGTTTGGAGAGATTATTTACATATCTTCAAATGTTTAGCTGCACATCAAAATTAAAATTATTAATATGTACCAACATTAAACAACTATCATTATTAGGAATGCTTTCCTATATGTATGGTGAGGTGAAAATTAAATTATATTAGATGAAAAGTGAATATCAATGGATACTTTTACCAGAAATCTAAATAAAACATGAAATTTTTGCAAATCAATCAAAAGGCTCTTGGTTTAAAAATAAGAAATCTACCTGATTTAGGGAAGCATAAAAATGTATGCAACAAACTATTACGATAATTTAGTAGGGCAATCAATAGAGAACAAAGCAGATAGTATGAAGCAAAGTTTATGGGTGAGATCAATGTTATTTAAGACATTTCATGTACAACCCAACCACTGTAACCTAAGATACGGTCATTGTTTCGTAACTCACGCCATCAGTGAAGGAATACATGTGAAGAATTCTAAGAAATTCCAGCATGCTCTTTTCTGCAATTTCAGTCTCGATGATGTCTCGGTCAATGAAGTTCTTCCGAAAACTTGATACTTGGTCTTCCAATCCGCTCCAGTCAATGGGCTAGATCAAGATAAAGAAACAATGATTTACAAATGCCAGAATGAAATTAAGTTCAAGGTATTCCTGCAACTACGTACCAACCCACTGCTGGGCACCTGGATTTTGTGAAATGAATTCAAATATTTTTATAAAAGAAAAAAAAGTGGGATAGTTAAATCATTGCTGCTAATAATCTAGGTATATCATATATAATTTGATATGCTCAAAAACTTCATAAAATAAAGTCTTAATTTATTTTAAAGTGTGAGACTCGATAATCCGCAACGCATTATCTTTCTAGTTTATAACTTTGCCATGAATAACTTCAATTTAGTTGACTACCGCGCAGGTGACCATCTTATAATAACAAATGTATAAAACTTGACATAGAGTCAACAAAAACTAAATTAGTCCATTCATATAAATTTCCCTTTTACAATAATCTTCTCTTCTCTTGGTTCGTTTAAGCAGAAAAAGATTCCGTTCTTCCATGGCAGGAAAAATCGCGGACATTTATAGAATCAATGGCAGTACCTTGTGGGTGCCATCTTCCCCAAAACGCTTGTTGTAGCTATCGTAATGGGGCTGCTCGAGCACCAGCCCCAACCCTGGAGCTTTGGGAGTCTCGATCTTGTCGTGGGTGAAGCTCTTGGCCAGCACCGAGGTGGGCGTCAGGCCACGACAGATGCTCATCACAAGGCCAATCATTTTTCGAATTTGATGCATCATGAAACTTTGACCTGCAGTCACAAACAACAATAAAATATGCAGCAGAAAATAAGCAAGCTACAGAATTTGGTTTCAATCTTGACATGTTGAATGAGGTACTTTAGCCAGATTCTTAGGTTATAACATAAATGTCATCTGTAATAGAATTGGAATGGTATTTATTTTGTGTCAGACCCCCTCAGTGCATCATTTTTCATTCACCTGAAGACCCAATTTTGACAAGGTTTCACGTAATAACAATCAATAGAGGGATATTTGTGACATTCGAGTACAGACTTGAATGACAGTTGGTGTCACTTTAAGTTCAGAAAATCGCATACCTTTAATTCTGATGAGGACCCACTGAACTCCTTCCCTGACAAACGGGTCATCAACTTCAACAAGCTGGATGAAACGGTAGGCATTGGCTTCAGTGGCTTTCCTGATAACACCAATGCATAATAAGACGCAATACATTAAAATGGCACTACTTTAGGAGCTCCACTTGAAAATCTCACAGCCACTGCAATTTCAAGTATCATAATCATCAAATTTTAATGTCTTACATTCCATAAAGCTGCAAGCCTCACATTCCACACAGCTGAAAGTCTCACATTCCACACATCTGCAAGACTCATATTCTTTGCAGTTGCAAGCCTCTTAATCAACACATCTGCAGTTTTCACATTCCACGCAATTTCAAGTTTCACATTCTCACATAAATCTCAACTGCAGGGCTCACTCACATTCAACACAATTACATATTTTAGATTTAATACATACATTCAAAATGCAGGTCTTACATTAATACGTTAAAAAATACAAGTCTTACATTAAACTTTGATAAACATCAATCGTCAAGCTTTTTTTTACTTTCAATCAAGATCACTATACATTCAAAAAACAATTTTAATTCCAACTCCTGTCCCTAATGGATATACTCAAAAATAATGTTATCAACAATATTAGAATAACCGAAATTGTATGAAAAATCCCGGCAATGGCTGATACTTCCGTGATCCATCCATCTGTCCCAACTTCTTTGTTAAAAACAGATGCTAAATGTGAGTAATAAACAGTGCTGAAGGGAAATAGGTGCAGTAATTGATGTTGACTTTCCTGTTGGATGATGTCCTGATGACTTCTTGACATCAATAGGTGCCTAGCTTCGTGATAATGCTAATCAAACACATGCAGCATTTTGAAGGTTCATCTTTAACAACATGAACCTCCATCTAGACACACATGTTATTTCATTACACACAAAATAAAGTTTTAATGAATAATAAAAACAGGGGTGAAAAAACCCAACTGACTTCTTGATGGTGAAGTTATGAAAATTGCGTGTGCCGACATATTCAGACATGAGCTGTCGCACCTCAGCTAGGGTGGCTTCAGAGATGCGGTACTCCTCGCTGGCAATCTATAAGAAGCCAAAACTGATCAATGATGGTACAATGAACACTTGAGACAAAATTACATGTGTGATATGTTGGCTAGCACAGTGCTTCCAAAAAGTAGTGTATGAGCAAAATATTTACATTTAATGCTATATTAAAACATAAAAACTAGTTTGCTTGCCTGTACTACATAAGGGAGTTTAAAATTTGCTCTTTCAAAATTTTTCATTTATTCACCATTTTGATAAAAATGAATGAATGATTCAAGCATGCTCTTCTCTGACAACTAATAAAATGTAGATTGATAGCAATTCGATTAATTAAATGGAAATGTCAACCTGATTCACTGTCAAAAATCATGTCTCCGAATTAGATTTCTGCAACAACCAAAATATTACCCTTAAAAGATTCCAACCATTGACAACCCAGCTTGCCTGACTTAGTTGAGAGATAACCGCCACTTACTTGGTCCATTGGGGCAAAAGCATAAGTGGGAGTCAGATATGAGTATGTCCGACAGTCACACCAGTTCTTGCTGTTGAAGCTCCGTATTGCTCTTCTGATATCCATGAGCCGAATTTGTGGAGGCATCAGAGAGTTGAGCTCACCCAAGACTTTGCTCTCATCTCCATCACCTGATGCAAATAAAAACAATTTCAGATATCAGATTTGAGATGCTTATTCATAAAATAATAAAAAACAATAGTTTTTTTAGATAATAGTTTTCAAATAGTTCTAAAATTTCCTAAAAAAAGGATAAGCTGAGTTTTATAATTATCAAGATGATCCTGTTATATTCTTGGTAAATTAGAGACAAAAGACTACCGTACTCATTTCTAGAAAATTGCTAAGTTTACCTATTGGGAGCTTGACACTGACAACTTGTCTGGCAGCAGAAACTCCCTTATCAGTGCGTGCTGCTCTCTGGAAGTTCACGGCTTGGAGCTTGTTACACTCAGTTTCTGAGAGCAACCCTAGACTGACCATCCCCTTGAGCAGTTCTCCCTCAATGGTACGATGGGGAGGGTTGCTGCTCACAGGCAAATAATTTCAAAATTTGGTGAAACAAAAATTTTTAATTAATCAGTAGCATTAGTGACTTAAACAGTGTATAGTTCCAGTATATACATATGCATATAGCATATGTATGTATCAGATGGGAAGCAAAGTATTTACACATCTTCAGGATGTAAGGAGAAAAAGTCTTTTTATATGGCAGCAGGAGCAAAAAAAAAATAAGTAACTAAAAAAGGATGAAAATAACTTACCAGAAACTTAACTTCAAAACAGTCCATAAAAATGTATTATTTTGAACTCACTGCTGTAATCCATAAAATCCTTTGCCTGAATAGGAAATGAGCACAGCAAACATCTTCTTCTTCTTCTTTGCAGCATACATTCCATCTTCTTGGTCATCTTCTTCTTCAGGTGTGATAGGGCAAGGTTTTACCTCTAAGACACTTGCAGCTTCATGTGATGACCTAACTTCAGTTCCAAATGTAGTATCCATAGAATTCAATTCCTCAAGGTAATTTCCATCTTTAAGTAACTTATCAAAATTCTTACATGATTGCTTGACCTTCTCAGCTTCTAATTCCTGTATTTTATACCTTATCATTCTTGCCGTGTTCAACTTTTTACCCAATTTTGTAGTCTGGCTGGGAGTTTCAAGCTCTTCTTTGCTATCACCTTCAGACATGGAAATTCCTTCTTCCAAGTCATCAACATTATTACTAGTGCAAGATTCAGCATCGAAAGAATTACTTACACTTTCTTGAGCAGCTGTGTGACATAATCTGATCTTAGAAGGAGGAGACATACCTCCTTCTAGTGCTCTCTTTGTGGAACTCATTGCTACACAGGCTGAAAAAGTTCCAGGAAATATTGTCTTCCTCTCACAGAACTGAGCTGAAATAATTGAAGCCTTAGAAGCTGAACACTTCAGCTGAAATATTGGACTTTCCTGATAGTAGATTTTGAAGAAAGTATTGTTAAAATGTGTGGCTGTGGGAGGACTAGGCTTCAGGAGTTGATTGAACTTTGATAATGTTGAAAACTTGGGAAGCCTGTTACAGTTGACCACAAGCAGTGAAAATGAACTGCAGCAGATGCCTGGGGGAATATGAGTAGTACCAAATGAAAATCATTAATCACTGTTCTCACAAGGTGCATTTTAAAATTATAAATGTGGAATGAATTGCAAACAATAAATATTATAATTTTTATTACCTCAAATTTGAATGCACTGATAAAAATGTTTTTAATCAAATGTACCATAAAATGGGGTAACTTAGACCGGCGGGGTAACTTAGACAGCTTTTCATTTTTTTTTTACAAAAACCCCCAAAACTCAAAAACTATTTGACATAGAAAAATTTTGTCAATGGGCATTAAAGGCCTAATACTGAGGCTACATAACACAATAGAAAGATTTAAAAAGTTTGCATATCTAATAGGTTAAAAAATTAATAATGTGACCCACGAAAAAAAGCTATTAGTTAAATGGGGTAACATAGACTGGTTTGGAAGTTAATATAAAATTACCATATATAACATATTTTATGTTCGACAGCCTATTTATGTTTTTCATTATGTTTCAGACTCTACAGAGTCTTATATATGGTAATTTTAACTTAATTTCCAAGTCAGTCAATATTTACCCCATCAGGGCTGCCATTAGGTAGTCACATTTCTCTCATTATGGGGCGGCACCCCCCATTTGCAAACTATGCAACTAACTTTCCTCAAGTTTGTCATTTGCATATGTAACTAGAAGAGTTCTGCTACAATGCACCAAAACCTGGAGTTATTTGGAGTGATTTTACCAAAAAATATAATTGATTTTACCACCCGGTCTAAGATACCCCAAGAGCTGGGGTAACAAAGACCATCACTTTTTTTAGAATTACATAAAGACTTTGAGAGGCAGGAGCCAGCAATTTATGGTGAGTGAAGCTAGAGTATAGACCTGTATTCTGCATGTTTCAATTCAAGTATATTTTAGCTAGTAAAAAAATTGCATCATTTATAAAAAAAAGTGGTCTAAGTTACCCCATTTTACGGTACAGTACTGTTAGGAATTTGGAATTCATTTATCCAGTGCATTTACTAAACATAAAAACACCAGAGAAGCAAGATGTTCCAACAAAAGTTTTCTCCTATTCTAGTAAAAATCATCAGAGCATACATAGGTAAATACTGGCTTGGCATAATCTCTAAAGTTTCTTATCATAATAGAGGTAGTTCTTAGATTTGTAGCCAAATACTTCTTGACTCTTATGTTTAATCATAATCATACACGAAACCTCTGTAATACATCAAAATTGTCATCTTCTTCTCAAAATTCTATAGAGAGTGCAGTAACTATATGTATAAAAGATGCATTGCCTCTTGCATCTAGTAGTTATGGATCTATATGCATACCATCAAATGGGGTAATAAGGGATGGGCAGGGTAAATCGGGACAGTTGTCCCACAGTTTGTAGAAATGTTGCAGCAGCTAAACCAGTGGTTCCCAAACTTTTTCAAGCTGGCGCCCCCTTTGGCTCCCTAGTGAATTTCTAGCACCCCCCACAGACACATATAAAAAACATACGCCTCTTTCTTGAAGTTTAGTACACTGCAATTTTAAAAGAGAAAGGTTAAACACAAATGTGTACTTCAAAAATAGAACCCCATTTAGTGAACCAATATGTTTTTCAGCTGTTTTAACTGTTTCAGCACTAGAAACCTAGGATGTCTCGGGCAAATTTATGGCCGGACTTGTGGCCGGTCTCAAGACCAATCTCCAAATTCAATTATCAAGTAATATCTCCCAAACTAATGAATGCAGCTCTATGAAACTTGGATTATGTATTCATCAGAACCTAACAGTGTTATTTAGCTTGTAATTTTTTTTAAATGTCACTTTCATTCGTGAGTTACGCGTGTATTGCGAAAGGGGCCAAAATTTGCAGTGATCAGAGAATTTATTCCAAACTATTGAACAGATTTGAACGAAATTTTGAATATACATTTCAAACTACCAAATGGTGATTTTTAGCTTATACAATTTTTTTAGATTTTACCTTCGTCTGCGAGACTTTTTCTATTTCACCGTCATTCTTGATTTCACACTTCCTTACATTCGGCCCATATCGCCGGGTAATTTGTCACTTAAATTCGCGGCGATCAAGAAATTTCTTCCAAACTACAAATTTCTTCCAACAAATTTCAATGAAACTTTGCATATAAATACCTAACCTCTCAACGGTGGTGTTTAGCTCATGACAATTTATTTATTTTGCTTTCGTTCGTGAGTTATACAGATATTGGAGGAACGACCGGCTTTTCTACCGGCCGGTTTAACCAAGAGCCTTATACGTATAGCCTTATAACCGTATAACTCGCAAACAAAGGCAAAAAAAAAATGTACCGTAAAATGGGGTAACTTAGACCGGCGGGGTAACTTAGACCACTTTTCGTTTTTTCTACAAAAACCCCTACAACTCAAAAACTATTTGACATAGAAAAATTTTGTCAATGGGCATTAAAGGCCTAATACCGAGGCTACATAACACAATAGAAAGATTTAAAAAGTTTGCATATCTAATAGGTTAAAAAATTAAAGGTGAGTGAAGCTAGAGTATAGACCTGTATTTTGCATGTTTCAATTCAAGTTTAATTTAGCTAGTAAGAAAATGACATCATTTATAAGAAAAAAAGTGGTCTAAGTTACCCCATTTTACGGTAACGAGCTAAACATCACCATTGCTGAGGTTAGGTATTTAAATACTAAGCTTTGTTCAAATCTGTTCAGCAGTTTGGAAAAAATTTCTTGATTATTGCGAATTTAAACACATATTGTTGTTTAAATCACAAATGAAGGTGAAATAAAAAACACTCGCAAATGATGGCGCAATCAAAAAAAATTTCGCGACCTAAACATTACCGTTTGGCAGTTAGGACTGTAAATTCAAAATTTTGTTAGAATCTGTTTGGTAGTTTGGAAGAAATTACTTGATCACTGTGAATTTCGGCCCATATTGCCATATAACTATGACTAAAACAAAATATGGCAAAATTCAAGCAATTTTCACAAGCTAAACATTATCGTTAGGTCCAAATGAATACGTGTACTAAGTTTCATCGAGTTAAGTTCATTAGTTTGAGAGATATTCTTTGATCATTGAATTTGAAAATTGGGCATGAGACCAGCTGCGAGTCCAGCCGTTAATTTGTCCGAGACGTTAAGCCAGGAGATGTTAAAAAAACAGATCTGGGTGACAAAACTATCGCTGGGACCTGGGAGTCATGTGCTGCACGTGTTGTGTACAAATCGTCAAACAAACATTCAAACTTCTGACTTCGACTTTGGACTACCGCCTCCTATCGCCCTCTTCTTCCTTACCGCCCCCCAAAATCTTTCCACCGCCCCCAGGGGGGCGATATCGCCCACGTTGGGAACCACTGAGCTAGACTAATCGAAATATTTCAAAACAAAAATAGTGGCGCAAAGTTCAACATTTTTACTATCTATGTAGCATAAAGCAAGTTAAAAAATCTTACATTTAATACCTCTAAAAAATCACTGAAAAAAGTGTGAAAGTTAGATTTTGGAAACGTACCGTCAAACAAGGTAAAAAGTCCAAAGGGACAGTTTTGAGCATTTTTTGTTAATAACTTCTTACCATGAAACAATTCAGAAACAAGTTTAGGCTCAATTTATAGCTCTTTGCGAGGGCTATTGAATGGCATCTTCAAAAAAGTTCTATATGCTATTCGTAAGGTGCCTGACGCAAAATAAAACCGTCCCGATTTACCCCTGGGAACGGGGTAATCCGGGACACTTGCAATAAAAGTTAATTTTAAAACATTTGAAGCATGCAGAGTGAACTCATCCATTACTAACAGTAGGTACTCTAAAGTCCTCCTCTTTCATTGTAGATGATGTAGATGTAAAATAAATCACATTTTCTGTGATTCTTACCTATTTTTCCTTTATTGATATGATTTTACCATATTCAGTAATTACTATTTTATTAATGTAATATTAGGTACTGTATCCATGGACATGCCATTGAGCATTGACAACGACCTTGTCCACTGCAAGCTTTATATCAGCAGCCATGTAGCATTTCTTCTGTATCTGTAAGCTTGCAGGATGATTTGTAATTTCTCACAATTTTGATATAGAGTCAAGTGATTTCACTATAACAAAAAAGATCATGAAAAACATACTTGAAACAGAAAATAATGTTTTAGTGACAACCATCATATGTTTTGGAGAAATATATCATAGTTTAGGTCAATTACTTTTCATTCTATGATGCCTGTTGCACAATTTTATATATACGGTAGCATTCTATGTACAATTTTGTGATGACTGATGATGCGCTAATTTCTTGCCAAGTGAATTTTTTTTTCACTGAGAGAGGTAAATGTAATCAAAATTCTTTGTTGATAATCAACTTTTTTGTTAACTGGAGCCTTTGCTAACTGAGGTTCTACTGTAAATGCATTTTTAAGGGTGTCCCTTTTTACCCCGTTGCACGGAAATGGCTGCCATTTTCTTTTTTGGAATGAGATAGGCAAATTCTGTTGATTACGTTTTCAAGCCAACACCTGGGTGCAACTTTTATATAAGTAACATTTTTTAATATGGCAAATATTTTTTTTTGCTCCAGACCTTAGCAGAGGAACTTTTCCAAAATCGCACTTTTTACACTTTTTTTCAGCGATTTTTTAGAGATAGTAAATGTTTGATTTCTTGACTAGCTTTATACATACTAATAGATAGCGTCAACTGGGGCTACTCGGGACGGGCAGGGTAACTCAGGACAGTCCTCCAATATGGCATAAAACTGTTTTAGTAGCGAAACTAATTGGAATATAGCTAAACTAAATATAGTGGCGTAAACGTCAACATTTTTCCTATCTATGTAGTATAAAGGAAGTTCAAAAATACTACATTTACTAGCTTTGAAAAATTCCTGAAAAGATGGTGAAAAATTATATTTTGAAAAGTTACTTCTGCTAAGGTCTGTAGTAAAAAAATATTTGCCTTATTAAAAAATTTCGCTTAGAAAAAAGTGGCAGACAAGTGTCAGCATGAAAACTTTATTTGCGGAATTTACATACCATAAAATGTGGTTACTTTGACTGGCGGGGTAACTTTGACCACTTTTCGTTTTTTTTTACAAAAACCCCCAAAACTCAAAAATGATTTGACATAGAAAAATTTTATCAATGGCCATCAAAGGCCTAATACTGAGGCTACGTAACACAATAGAAAGATTTAAAAAGTTTGCATATCTAATAGGTTAAAACATTAATAATATGACCCACAAAAAAAGAGCTAATATTTAAAGCCTGTTGGAGTACCCCCTCCAATTTTTTTATTTTTTAATAAAATAACTCCAGGTTTTGATGCGTTGTAGGAGAACTCTTCTAGTTACATATGCAAAAGACAAATTTTAGGAAAGTGTCATAGTTTGCAAGTGGGGGGCGCCACCCCCCAATGGGGTAACTTTGACCACCTAATGGCAGCCGTGATGGGGTAACATTGACCGGCTTGGAAATTAAGTTAAAATTACCATAGGTACCTATATAACATATTTTATGTTTGATACACTTATTAATGTTTTTTTCTTTATGTTTCAGACTCTACAGAGTCTTATTTATGGTAATTTTAACTCGATTTCCAAACCGGTCAATGTTACCCCATCACAGCTGCCATTAGATGGTCACATTTTGCCCATTGCCCCCCATTTGCAAACTATGACACTTTTCTAGAATTTGTCTTTTGCATATGTAACTTGAAGAGTTCTACTACAATGCACCACAACCTGGAGTTATTTGGAGTTATTTTACCAAAAATTACATCAAAACTATGAGAGGCAGGAGCCAGCAATTTATGGTGAGTAAAGCTAGAGTCTAGATCTGTATTTTGCATGTTTCAATTCAAGTTTAACTTACCGTCAACCGGGACTACTCGGGACAGATTTGATCGTTATTTTTTTGTTAATAACTGTTAATAACTTCTTACGATGAAACATTTCATAAACAAATTTAGGCTCATTTTATAGCTCTTTGCAAGGGCTATCGAATGGCATTGTTCCCCAGGGCTCTTTGGGACACCCCCAAAAACGCATTGACAGTAGAACCTCAGTTAGCAAAGGCTCCAGTTAAGAAAAAAATTGATTAAAAATAAAGAATATTGATTACATTTACCTCGCTCAGTGAAAAAAATTCACTTATAGAAAAATTAGTGCATCATCGGTCATCACAAAATTGTGCATAGAATGTCATATATAGAATTGTGCACCAGGCATCATAGAATGATAAGTAATTGACCAAAACTATGATTTATTTCTCCAAAACATATGATGGTTGTCACTAAAGCATTCCTTTCTGTTTCAGGTATGTTTTTCATGATTCTTTTTATAGTAAATTCACTTAACCCAATTAAAATGGTGTAAAATTACGAGCCGACCTGTAAGCTTACAGATACAGGAAAAATGCTATAAGGCTGCTGATATGAAGGTTGCAGTGGACAAGGTTGTTGTAAATGCTCAATGGCATGTTCATGGATATGGTAATATCACATCAATAATATGGTAATATCGCATAATAATACAGTAATTAATGTATACAGTAATACAGGGTGCGGCGCGGGAACTTACTTATTTGAATTGCGCGCCACGTGGCGGCCATTAGTCCTAGGAAGGTGGCGCCATGCGCAATATGGTGCGCGGGCTATGAAGTTTTTCGTCCACTC